>NC_080163.1:202496080-202764657 GCF_950295315.1 Erinaceus europaeus | reverse complement strand
ACACACACACCCCCCCTCCCCGCAGGAGGGGACCAGGGGCTTGAACCTGGGCCCTTGAGCGTGGTGATATAAGCAATTAAGCGGGGTGCTACCCCGCCTGTCCCGGAAGGTTTTCTTTACACAGGCAGGTACAGGGAACGCCCTCACTGTCTGAATGAGGGACCGAGAGACAGATGCACGGGCGAGCACATCCACTTACTCATTTCCTTGAAGAGAGCTCAGGTGAAAAGGAAAGCGCCCCCCCCAACGCCCGCACCGAGTGGGGAGGCGGTGGAAAGCCCTTCTGTCGTCGTGCTGGGCACAAGACATTCCTGGCGGAAACCTCTCCCCAAAGTGAGGGCGCAGGGCACAGGGCTCTGAGGGGCAGAGGCACAGGGCACAGGGCACAGGGCACAGGGCTGAGCCAGCAACAGCCTCACCTTGTTCCTGAACTCTCCGTTAAAGGCGAACTGGTTCTCCGGCTTTCCGTCGGGCACCTTGTAGAGCCGGAGCCAGTTCACAGTGGCCTCCAAGTAGCCGGGCTTGTGCTTCTTCACATCGTCGATATCTGCAGGCGAGCGAGCGAGCGAGCGATCGGCCGCTCAGGCGCGGGACTCTGGGGAGCCGGGGTCGGGCCTGGCAGGGCAGCCGTGGCCCTGCAGGGGAGAACAGAACCCTCTCCCGGGCACACCTCCCACCGGCGCCTGCGCCCAACTCAGAGAGGAGGACAGCCATCGTGCCCTGTGCGCACGGCTGGGCGACTCACAACAGCCACAGGGTGGAAGCCAGCCGGCCACAAGCCCAGGGGCTGACGACTAGATGCAGCTTCCCCCAGCTCTCCACACGGTGCCAGTCAGACTCACTGAGGGGACTGAGCGGGTCAGCAGCTCACCCTGCAGCCAGCAACCTTTCTTACTAATGGGAGGAGGAGCAGGAGGAGGAGGAGGGGGGAGGAGGAAGGAGGAGCAGAAGGAAGAGGAGGAAGAGAAGGAGAAGGAAGAGAAGATGGAGGAGGAGGAGAAGGAAGAGGAACAGGAGAAGGTGGAGGAGGAGGAGAGGAAGCAAAGCATGTGTGACACACCAAGCGCACACACTGTGTGATGTCTGGCTCCCTCTCAGACTCAGAATTCCAATGGCACAAGCTTTCCCTTCTGTTTCTGGAGAGGCAGGGACTTGCCGTGAAACTTGGAGGCTTCGGGGTCATTCACGTCAATAGCAATTAACTTCCAATCTGTTTCACCCTCATCGATCAGAGCCAAGACGCCAAGGATCTTCACACAGATCACGGCTCCGTGAGGAAGGACCTGGGGACAGACGAGAGACTGAGCGCTGAACGGCGTTGAGACAGGGATTTGCAGCATCGTAAAAGTCCACATGAAAGATTAACGGCGAAACTTACTAAAGCCTCAGTGATTAAAAATAATGCCCACGTGGTCAGAAAATGCTCTCATGAAGTCCCCGTTGGAAAAGTATCTTGATCTCCTTTTAGAAATTACAAGTGACAGGTAGGTCTTAAGATCTGTCCACCTGCATGTTAGCTGTCAGGCTCAGAAAGAAATAAGCAACAGGCCCCTTGGAACATACCTAAAATAGACTTCCCAGCTTCCTCCCACTCAAGACCTCTAGCTTCATCTGCTCTCTGTGGGCTCCTATTTACAAAACACTTTGTCCTGCTTTATATCTTACCACCTTCCAGCCACCAAGCTACAGACACTACTATGATGCCCATCTGACCTCCCTGGGCAGACGCCCTCCCCCCATGTGTCCTGGAGCCTCCCCTCCCCAGAGCCCTGCCCCACTAGGGACAGACAGACACAGGCTGGGGGTGTGGATCCACCTGCCAACACCCATGTCCAGCAGAGAAGCAATGACAGAAGCCAGAACTTCCACCTTCTGCTCCCCATAAAGAATTTGGGTCCATATTTCCAGAGGGATAAAGAACAGGGAAGCTTCTAATGGAGGGGATGGGACGCGGAACTCTGGTGGTGGGAACTGTGTGGGATTGTCCCCTGTGATCTTACAGTCTTGCTCATCATTATTAAATCACTCATAAAAAATTGAAAAAAAAAAGTAATATCCAAGGCCTAGAAATGCACACTGAACAGGAAAGAGATGCCACCACAGCTCTTAGCACTGTGAGGAAAGACTGGACGTCCTTTTAAACTGCTGTGTTTCATCTCTCCTGGGAAGTCGCACCACATGCACAGTCAGCAGGAAGATGTTGGTCCTGGGATACAGTCTGAGGGGCTGGCAATATAATAGCTCTACTTGGCCATGTGTGTGACCCGGGTTCAAACCCAGTCTCCAATGTATTGGAGGAAACTTGGGTGCTGTGATCTCTCTCTCTCTCATTCTCTGTCTCTGCTTTAACATAATAAATTAATGATAAACAGAATACAGTCTTAGGAAGACAAGGAATAAATTGTTAATATGTTAAAGATAAAGGCAAAGCAGGCTGCACAAAATGCTAAACAACTGAAGGCAGGGGGCCGGGTGGTAGCGCAGCGGGCTAAGCACACGTGGCGTAAAGCGCAAGGACCGGCGTAAGGACCCCGGTTCGAGCCCCCGGCTCCCCACCTGCAGGGGAGTCGCTTCCCAGGCGGTGAAGCAGGTCTGCAGGTGTCTGTCTTTCTCTCCCCCTCTCTGTCTTCTCCATCTCTCTCCATTTTCTCTCTGTCCTGTCCAACAACAGCAGCAATAAAAAAACAGTAACAACAGCAAGGACAACAAAAATGGAAAAAAATGGCTTCCAGGAGCAGTGGATTCGTAGTGTAGGCACAGAACCCCAGCAGTAACCCTGGAGGCAAAAAAAAGAAAAAAGAAAAAGAAATTGAAGGTAGACAGGGAGGATGAGTGGCTGGGAGGCAGCTCTACCGGCTAAGCAGACACATTACCACACATGAGGACGTGGGTTTGAGCCCCGGCCACCCCATGGGAGCATCTGTAGGGGAGGAATTTTCCTGCACAATGGAGCAGTGCTGTGGCATCTTTCAACTCTCTGCCTCTCACTCATTCTCTGTCTAAACGGAGAAGGAGAAGGAGAAGACGACTAAGACTAGGCCAGGAGCAGAGAAATAATGCAGGCATAGAGGCCCAGAGACTAAAAAACAGACTTTAATTCATTTTTCCCAGAGCCCTGCTCAGCTCTGGCTGATGGTGGTGTAGGGGATTGAACCTGGGACTTTGGAGCTTCAGGCATGAGAGCCTCTTTGCATAACCATTATACTCTCTACCCTCCTCACCCTCCCCTCACCCCCAAGATGTGCCTTGCTAAAGACTGTTATTTTGGTGCTGCCTTCGAAATGTCGAGGCCAAGTTTATTTATTTTTAAAGATTTTTTTTTCTTGCCATGAAAGCTTCTTAAAATTATTTTTATTTATTGGTTAGACAGAAATCAAGAGGAAAGGAAGACATAGAGAGGGAGAGAGACAGAGAGACACCTACAGCCCTGCTTCACCACTTGTGAAGCTTTCCCCCAGCAGGTGGGGACCAGGGGCTTGAACTGGGTCCTTGTGCCCTGTGACGTGTGACGTGTGCACTTAACCAGGTGCACCACTCCCTAGCCCTCCAAGGCCAAGTTTATACACAGACTTTCACTGTCCCGCAAGCTGAAAAATTTGAGCCTGCTTCAAGATGATTTCGTGATTCAAAACTCAGCTTTACTCTGGAAAGTAAGGCGTTCAGAGTAAAGTCACATATTTGTGTCTTGACACTACTGGAAAGGAGGAAAGGAAGAAAAAAAGCAAGCAAGGAAGGAAGGATGGAAAGGGAAGGGAACGAAGGAAGGAAAAAAGAAAGAAAGGAAAGGAAGAAAGAAGCAAAGAAAAAAGCAAACCAATAAGCCAGATCCCAAGGCCCCAGGGCCAGTGCTGGGGGAGCCGCTCTGCACAGGGCCGGGGCGGCTGTCCTCAGACGCTCACGGCCTTGCTGCTGCAGAGACACTCACACCGAGAGACACTCGTGACATACTAAAAGTCACGGCAAAATAAGGCAAGGCTGGCCGCACAGGAGACCAGGTCACAGGCAGCTCTGCTCACTTAAGGGAGCGCGGTGGGGCCGGCCAGTGGTGCACAAGAACCTGAGTTCAAGCCCCAGGTTCCCCACGTACAGGGTGGGGAAGCTTCATAAATGGTGAAGCAGGGCCGCGGGGTGCCTATCTCTTTCCCTCCGCCCCCCCCCCCCCCCCCCCCGTCCCCTCAATTTCTCTCTGTCCTATTAAATAAAGAAATAAAACAGGGGGGCTGGGCAGTGGCATACCCAGTTAAGTGTAAGGATACACACAGGATCTGGGTTCGAGCCAGCCCTCTCCCCACTCCCCAGCTGCAGGGGGTGGGGGGAGGCTTCACAAGTGATGAAGCAGGTCCACAGGCCTGTCTCTCGTTCTCTTTCTCCTTCCCTAGCTCCCCACCCCCTCTCAATTACTCTCAGCCCTGTCAAGTAAAAATTAAAAAAGAAAAAAATAATGGAAACAATGGCCTCCAGGAGCAGAGGATTCATAGTGCTGGCACCAAGGCCCCGGCGATAATAATGTGGGGGGGAGGAATAAAGTAAAGTTAGAAATAAAAATGGAATCGCAAAGGAGGATGCTTCAATAAAGGATCGTGGGGCAGGGAAAGAGGAACCAACCTTGGAGCCTATTTCACAGACGTCGATGGGATCGTTATCCCCACAGCAACCTGTGTTCTTACACTTCTCACGGGGGTCTTCCCAAGTCTGAAAAAACAAGCCAGACAAGGAACAGTGGGAAACAGGAAAGACGGACAGGAAAGACAGCACACAGACGCTCACCTCAACCACACCCTGTTCTCCCCGAAGAACTGCTGGGCATGCAGCCGCCCCTAGATGACAAGAGGCCCCCCACCCCCAGCTCAGCACTGCAGGTGGGACAGACGCACGCGGCCCCTCTGTCACCGTCTCTTCCTCCCCCGTTCTGTCAAGTGTCTGGATGCAGATCCGCTTTCTGGCTTCGGTCCCGATTTCCCCCATGCCTATACCCGCCACCCCCTCTGAACAGCTGCTTCCAGCCCTCCCGGATTCTTTTCAAAAGAGGCGGCGGCTGGCCTCGTGTGTCTCCGCGGCCTCCCTTAGAGAAGGCTTCTCTGCAGACGCCCCGAGAGCTCTCCTCTGCAGTAGCATGGGCAGGACGGGAAGGCATCACGGGGAGTGAGACAAAGGCAGTGTGCCGGAGAGAGAGACACACACCGGGACAGAGGGACCTCACTCACAGGTGGGGCTTAGGAACAAAGACAGGACTGGGCGACAGAAGGCAAAACCTGGACTGGGGGTGTCTATACCGGGAGGCAGACAAAGAAACCCACCTTCCTGGACTCACGGCCATGCTCGTGCCCGGCCCGGCACTCAGAAGCACCCGTGGGTGGTCTCCCTGAAGGGGGGAAGCTTCACAAGCGGGTGAAGCAGGGCTGCAGGTGTGTCTCTGCCTCTCTCTCCTCCTTCTCCCCTCTCAATGTCTCTCTGTCCTATAAAGTATAGTAAAGCGGTCCGGGAGGTGGTGCAGTGCATAAAGCATTAGCCTCTCAAGGGTGAGGTTCTGAGTTTGATCCCCGACAACACATGTACCACAGTGATGTCTGGTTCTTTCTCTCTCTCTCTCTCTCCTTCTATCTTTCTCACTAATAAATAAAATCTTTTAAAATAAAATAATAAAAAAATTTTTTTTTTCTTAATGGGAAAAAAATGGCTACAGGGAAGATAGCTGGCGCAGGCACTGAGCCTCAGTGGTAATCCTGGTGGTAATCAAAATTAATCAATTAATTAAAGCAATGGGTACGCACAAGAGACTCTTATGCCTGAGGCTCCAAAGTCCCAGGTTCAATCCCTTAAATCGGAGCTGAGCACTGCTCTGGTAAAATTAACTCAGTAAGTAATTAATTAACTCGGGGGTAGAATAGCATAATGGTCTGGAGACCATGTGCTATAAAATAAAATCCATGCTATCAAGACATGAGCATCTATAAAAAGTAGGCCCTGTCATATTCAAAGCAGTGACCACAGAAAACTCAAGCAAAGAAACAAACAAAAAAGGCTGCATTCAGGACAGCGGGTTAAGCGCAGGTGGCACAAGGCGCAAGGACCGGCATAAGGATCCCGGTTCAAGCCCCGGGCTCCCCACCTGCAGGGGAGTCGCTTCACAGGCGGTGAAGCAGGTCTGCAATTGTCTGTCTTTCTCTCCCCCTTTCTGTCTTCCCCTCCTCTCTCCATTTCTCTCTGTCCTATCCAACAACGACAGCAATAACAACAATAATAACTACAACAATAAAACAAGGGCAAAATAGAAAAATATTAAAAAAAAAATACCGGGGTTCAGGTGGTAGCACAGCGGGTTAAGCGCACATAGTGTAAAGTGCAGGGACTGGTGTAGGGATCCAGGTTTGAGCCCCGCCACCCCCCAGGCTCCCCGCCTGCAGGGGAGTCGCTTCACAAGCAGTGAAGCAGGTCTGCAGATGTCTGTCTTTCTCTCCCCATCTCTGTCTTTCCCTCCTCTCTCCATTTCTCTCTGTCCTATCCAATAACTACATCAACAACAGTAATAACTAAAACAAGGGCAACGAAAGGGAAAATAAACAAACAAATATAAAAAAAAATCATTAACTACACAACAAGAAAAAACAAGGGCAACAAAAGGGAATAAGTAAATTAGTAAATAAAAAAATCCTACATTCTTCACTTGAAAGCCAAGCCGCTCCGCACGGATCAAAACCCCACCGGCGAGTCTTCTGTCCGCCTCACTCCAAACGAATGTATCGCTCTCGACCTCAGCACAACGAAGTTTCCACATGGGAAACTCTCAGGTCTCTCAGACCGACACCCGTCCCTCCCTCGCCTCGCACAGCTGAAGGCTGGACAGCAGAGGACAGAGAGGTGGGAGCCCTGCGGACCTCACCTGCGGGAGGGCGCCGTAATTCCAGATGTAGCCCTTGTGGGGGAAGATGTTGGCCACAAAGCGAGGCTTGCCGTTCTTGGTGTCCTGCTTGATGGGGTTCAGGGGCTCCTCTGTGGCGATCTAGCAAGGTCACAGAAAAAGGGTGAGGGGGCGATTAGTCTAATATACAAATAGGAAGGAAGGACGGACGGACTGAAGGACAAGCTTACGAGGGGGACCAGCTACTCTCCTTAGAGCGCAGAAATATCAAGACTTGGCCAGGGCTCTGCTTTTATCCCTGGCAGAGTACACTCTAACAGACAGCCAGGTGCTTGGCGAAGGACACAGGGTCATCTGCCCCAAACAAGTGATTCCACTGTCTGTGAGCAGCATAAAAGACTCCAAATCAACATGGAGATGGAGGTGGAGCCTTCAGGTATGAGAATCTCTTTGCCACAATCCCGCCCCCCCCACCCCAAAGTTTAACTATTATCATTATCAAGAAGTGGGTCAAGACAGCACAATGGTTCTGCAAAGAGACTCTTATGCCTGAGGCTCCAAATTCCCAGGTTCAGTCCCCTCCCCACCCCACCACCACAAGCCAGAGCTGAGCAGTGCTCTGGTAAAAGGGTAAAAACAAAACAAAACAAAACAAAACAAAACAACGGGTCAATTACTCCCGATTAAAAAAAAATGTGGCAACTTGCAACAAAGTTTTTCTCTCAGTACTGACTCTTCCATTTTCTACAAGTAGACGCTATCTGTACCTCCATCTTGGCGTTGGTCCACCGGGGCACCTCCACGATCATATTAAACAGATTCTGCAGTTAAAAAAAAAAAGAGAAGAATGTTAATTATTCACCCATCCCATAAGGACATGCTTTAAGCTTCTGCTGCCTCTCCTGCTTCATATACTAGAATAAATACAAGTCTCTCTCTCTCTCTCTTTTTTTTTTTTTTTGCCTCCAGGGTTATCACTGGGGCTTAGTGCCTGCACTATGAATCAAATGCTCCTGGAGGCTATTTTTCCCTTAATGTTGCCCTTACTGTTATTGCTGTTGTTGGACAAGACACAGAGAAATGGAGAGAGGAGAGGAAGAAAGAGGGGGGGTGCAGCGCCCCCCCCCCCCCCGTCACGAACGCCAGGGAGCCTGACAGGGTCATCTCCTCTGGACCTGCATTCAGACTTCAAGGAAGCTGGGCAGAAAGGACGAGAGTGGGACGACACATTCTCCCCCCGTTATTCTTACAAATAATTATACTGTCACAATTGATTAATAGCGCTTTGGCAGTGCCTGGTGGGAATGGAGGGTCAGAAGCACCCCCTCTCCCTTACACAGGGGCATATTTGAAAGTTACATTATGAAAGTGGGGAAGGTGGGTCAACGTAGACGGACAAAACAAGTCATGTTATGACCTGCCCCTCAAAGAAAGAATGCAGAGATTGAGGCCTCCCAGGTACAAGTTGACGTATTGAAACAAAGAAAGATTAATAGTTAAACTGTACCAGACCTAGATGAGCAGTGGTCCACGACTAGGCAAAGATCTGTATGCCCCCCATAGAAGATTAATGATAGAAATAGCCCTCCGCAGAAGTCAAAAACAATTCTGGGTATGACCTCCCCTGAGAACAGGGCGATACTAAGCATTGTACCATTCTTTACAGTAATAGGGGAGTAACATGTAGCCTACCAAAGCCACAAGACTGAGCTGATTGTTTAGGCAACCTGAATGTAACCTGAAAAAAGTATAAAAGCTAATGCAGTTTCACTATTAAAATGAGTCCAGATTCACCCTCCAATAGAGTGTGGTGTCTATCTGTTCTCCCTTGTGCCGACTCCTGACCCACCGGGGAGGTCGCCTTCAAGACCCCTGACCCTCCTGCTGCTCATCCACTGTGGTGGTCCGCGGCAGTGGGGAGAGAAAGACAGACACCTGCAGACCTGCTTCACTGCTTGTGAAGTGACTCCCCTGCAGGTGGGGAGCCGGGGGCTCGAACCAGGATCCTTACGCCGGTCCTTGCTTGCGCTACTGCCTGGCCCCCCATTAATATATATTCTAAAGAGAAACCACACACACACGGTCTCCCTTCCCAGTTGTGAAGAGAAAAATGGACCCTGTGTCAGACTGATGGGGTGAATAGTTCATTGTATTTACATTTTGTGTTTTTTTTTTTTCCCCAAGTTTGGGAGCTACTCTCTGCCACGATCCAGCCTTCTAGCCCTATTTTTAACTCTGACACCAACTTCCTAGATAATATTTTTAATCCAATGTAAAGGGGACGAAGAAAATAATAAAAACAAGGGCAGAATTAACCCTGAAACTAGACAGACACTACATGGTCAAGTGCTCTGAGTCACAGAGACAGTCGCACACCCGAAAAAAAAAAAAAAGTGATAAATGTAGGCAGTGGGTTAGGCAGACACGTCACCATGTGCGTGGACCAAGGTCTGAGCCCCTGCTCCCCCACCTGAGGAAGGGAAGCTTCTTCACAAGTGGTGAAGCAGGGCTGCAGGTATCTCTCTGTCTCTCTCCCCTTCCCTTCTCAATCAAGGTCTATCCTCTCAAATAAAGAAAGAAAGAAAATATAAAAGGAAAAAATGGACTCTGGGAGCAGTGGATTTGTTATGCAAGCAACAAGCCTCAGGATAACCTGGTGGCAATTAAGACAGACAGAGAGAGAGAGAGAGAGAGACGCAGGTAGGAGCTACATACCTCAGAGTCCTCACTCCTAGGTCTCTTTGTAGGAATGCCACCTTCCTAGGAGAGGAACAAAGTGAGGTTGTGACAGGATTCTGTGAATGCAGATGTCTGTGAAGCCAAGGGCGTAGCCCTGCGCGCGTGTCAGATGTCTCAGTTTTCTGCTAACCGCCCCTCCCTCACCTAGGTCCTCCTCCACCATCGGCACCAGGACCTGAAAGCCCCCCCCAGCGACCCCCCAGAGTCCTTTACTTTGGGGAAAGACACCAAACCCAGTCCAAGTTCTGCGTGGCGTTTCCCCTCCTGTTCTGATGTCTCTACTTCTGTCCATGGTGACATCATCCCATCTTCATCCTTCTCTTTCTGGCTGCTCTCACTTCACTCGATTCCTTCCCAAAGGCAGATGGGCAGTTCCCAGAGACTTCACTCCCAACTCTGTTGCCCTTCCTGACTTCTAATCCCTTCCTTCCTTAATTTTTTTTTACTTTAGTTTTTTTATTTTAATTTTTTTAAATATTTATTTTCTCTTTTGTTGCCCTTTTTTATTGTTGTAGTTATTATTATTGTTATTGATGTTGTTGTTGGATAGGACAGAGAGAAATGGAGAGAGGAGGGGAAGACAGAGAGGGGTGAGAAAGACAGACACCTGCAGACCTGTCTCACCGCCTGTGAAGCGACTCCCCTGCAGGTGGGGAGCCGGGGGCTCGAACTGGGATCCTTCCACCAGTCCTTGCGCTTCGCGCCACGTGCGCTTAACCCGCTGCGCTACGGCCCGACTCCCCCACTTTAGTCTTTTAATGAGACAGAAAGACCAGAGCCCTACTCAGCTCTGGCTGACAGCAGTGTTGGGAATTGAACCTGGGACTTTGGAGCAGGAATCTCTGCAGAACCTTTACACTGTCTCCCCCACTTCTTCCCTCCACATTCTATCCCCTCAAGAAGCTTCCAAAGACCATCTTCTGGCCATGCCAGACGTATAAACTTCCACCATCAGCTACCAGTCCTTCCCCGCCTCAAAAAAAAAAGCAAGAGAAACAGCACCTCTGTGAAGCCCGCCCGCAGAGGAATATCGTGGAAGGGGGAGATGTAGTGGCCAGCCGCATTCTCTGCAAAGGAAAAGGGAACATGAGCCAGGACAGTCATGGCTTTCGGGGTGGTCAGCCCTGCCCTCCACTGTCAGACGTACTGAAGTCACTGCCCATTCAAAGTCTATTTATTTCATTTCCCCTTTTGCCAAGCAAGGCCTCACCGCACGCAGTTTCCCCACTCCTGAAATGACTATTATTTAGATACAGACACAGAGAAAAAGAGAGAGAGAGGGAGCTGGAGCTTCCCCCGGTGCTCTGAGACCAGGCTGGCACCCTGCCCAGTGAATAATCTTTCCAGTCTCTAGTTTGAAGTTTAATCTAAGTCCAATTCAATTGCCACATAGATCACATCTGGGTGGCTGCTATCATTTTTTCATTTGCTTCTTATTCCTCTGCCTCAAAATGTCCCAAACAACAACAAAACTGAATTATACTAAAACCCAAAAGTCATAGCAATCATTCCCCATCCACAGAAGGAAAGTTTCCCAAGCAGTGAAGCTGGGCTGCAGGTGTCTCTCGGTTTCTCTTCCCCTTCCTTCTCAGTCAAGTTCTTCTTCTTCTTTTTTTTTTTTATATTTATTTATTCCCTTTTGTTACCCTTGCTTTTTATTGTTGTAATTATTATTGTTGTTATTGATTTTGTTGTTATTGATGTCGTTGTTGTTGGATAGGACAGAGAGAAATGGAGAGAGAAGAAGACAGAGAGGGGGAAAGACAGACACCTGCAGACCTGCTTAGCGACTCCCAGGAGTCGGGATTCGAACCGGGATTGGTACGCCAGTCCTTGTGCTTTGCGCCACGTGCGCTTAACCCGCTGTGCTACCGCCCGCCTCCCTTCAGTCAAGTTCTATCCTATCCAATAAAGGAAGAAAGAAAGAAAAAGGGAGGGAAAAAAATTGGGCTTTTTTCACTTTTGAAATGAGAAACATCCAACGGAAACGAATGTCAATGCCCCAAGGAGAACTCTTTCACACGGGCATTTCCTGTCTAAGAGTCTCATCAGGGGCTGGGAAGTGGCGCACCTGGTTAAGCACACAGGTTACAGCGCACAAGGACCCGGGTTCGAGGCCCCAGTCCCCACCTGCAGGGGGAAAACTTCACGAGTGGTGAAGCAGGACTGCAGGCGTCTCTCTCCCTTCCCTCTTGATTTCTGGCTGTCTCTATCCAATAAATAAAATTAATTTAAAAAATTATAGAAAAAGAAATAGAAGCCCGCTTCCACGGACAGGACACTGGAGTTAGAAGCTTAAAGCACAACCACCCTGCTGACAGATACACAGGTGTTTACAGGGGAGACACTCCCGAGACTTTGGAAAAAAATACTCGGAAGTTGGGTGTGCAGAAAGACAGCCTGAAGCTTATACAAAACTTTGTGCCTAAAAGAAATCAAGAAAGGAGGGAAAGACAGAGAGGAGGAAGAGAAAGCTAGACACCTGCAGACCTGCTTCACCACCTGTGAAGCAACCCCCCTGCAGGTGAGGACCAGAGGCTAGAACCTGGGTCCTTACACATTGTAACATGTGCTCAGACAGGTGTGAAAAAAAAAACAACTTTGTGCCTGAGGCACCAAAGGTCCCAGGTTCAACCTGCTGCAACCACCCTGTCCTTCTGTCCCTGTCTGTCCGTCCCTGTTCCTCTGTCCATCTGTGTCTGTCGGTCCCTGCTCCTCCGGCCATCTGTCCCTGTCCCTCTGTCCCTTGTCCCTTTCTGTGTTTGTCCCTTCCTCTGTGTGTTCCTGCCTCTGTCCTTGCTCCTCGGTGGTCCGTCTGTCCATGTCCCTCTGTCTGTCCCCTATCCATGTCCCTCTGTCCCTGTCCCTTTCTCCGTTGTCCTTTTGTCTGTGTCCCCCTGTCCCTCTGTCCCTGCTGACCTCTGAGCCTGCAGTTGCTCTCAGGCCATGGGGCCCCTTCCCAACAGCAGAGCCCTTCCCCCACCCCCCCCCACAGGGGCAGCTGCAGCCTCGTTGCTAAGCGACAGGCCAGACCCCCCCCCACCCCGTCAGCTCCCCAAATCACCCCTCCCCCGGAGCTGGGGGCCCTGCGCTGCCCCCCACCCAGGTCACCCCGCGATGATGCTCCCACCCCAGGCGCCCCCGCCCCGCCCGATGATCCCCCCCCGCCGCCCCCACCCCGCCTGATGACCCCCCACCCGAGACCCCCGCCCCGCCCGATGACCCCCCACCCGAGACCCCCGCCCCGCCCGACGACCCCCCACCCGAGGCCCCCGCCCCGCCCGACGACCCCCCACCCGAGGCCCCCGCCCCGCCCGATGACCCCCCCGCCGCCCCCCATGACCCCGGCAGCCCCGCAGCAGCCCCGCGCACTCACGGAAGAAGAGGCGGTAGTCGGCCGTGTGCGGGCGGCCGCGCGGCTCGGTGCGGTACAGCGCCATGGCGGGGCGCGGGGCTCGGCGGACCCCCCCGTGCGCCACCCCCGCGCCCCCCGCGCCCCCCGCGCGCCAGCCCCCCGCCCAGCGCAGCCCCCGCAGCAGCGCGCGCATGGCCGCCCACCGTCCCGCCGCCGCCGCGCGCGCCCCCTGCCGGCCGGAGTCCGCGCCGCACCCGCCCGCCGGAAGCCGCCCGCACGCCCGCCCGGCCTGCCCCCTGCGCCTCGGCCCTGCCCCCTGCGCCCTGCACCCAGGCCCCTGCACCCTGGGCCTCGGCCCTGCCCCCTGCGCCCTGTCCCCTGAGCCTCGGCCCTGCCCCCTGTCCCCTGCGCCCTGCGCCCTGCGCCCTGTCCCCTGCGCCTCAGCCCTGCCCCCTGCGCCCTGTCCCCTGAGCCTCAGCCCAGCACCCTGTCCCCTGCACCCTGCGCCCTGTCCCCTGCGCCCTGCACCCAGCCCCCTGCACCCTGCACCCTGCGCCCTGCCCCCTGCGCCTCAGCCCTGCACCATGCACCCTGCCCCCTGCCTCCTGCGCTTCAGCCCTGCACCATGCACCCTGCGCCTCAGCCATGCACCATGCCCCCTGCCTCCTGCGATTCAGCCCTGCACCCTGCACCCTGCGCCCTGTCCCCTGCGCCCTGTCCCCTGCGCCCTGCACCCAGCCCCCTGCGCCTCAGTCCTGCCCCCTGCGCCTCAGCCCTACGCCTCAGCCCTGCACCCTGCCCCCTGAGCCTCAGCCCTGCACCATGCACCCTGTGCCCTGCGCCTCAGCCATGGACCATGCACCCTGCCCCCTGCCTCCTGCGCTTCAGCCCTGCACGATGCACCCTGCGCCTCAGCCATGCACCATGCACCCTGAACCCGCGCCTCAGCCCTGCCCCCTGCGCCCTGCACCCCGTGCCTCAGCCCTGCGCTCCAGCCCTGTGCCTCAACCCTGCGCCCTACAACCGTGTACCTTGTGTCTGTGCACCGCTGAACCCTGCGCCCTGCAACCCTGCGCCCCCGAACCCTTCACCCCTGCGCCCCTGAGCCCTTCACCCCTGAACCCTGCGCCCCTGCGCCCCTGAACCCATCACCCCTGCGCCCCTGCGCCCTGCTCCCCTGAGCCCTGCGCCCCTGCCAGCCTTGCATTTCCAGTCTGCCTGGACCTAAGTGGCGCTAAACGCCAGTGCTTGCAGTAGTTTAGTTATGTTAAGTTGTATTTGTACTGGGGGAATTGTTTATTATTTATCTTATTCATTCATCTATTTTCTTCCTCGCCAGACAGTCCCATTTATTTATTCATAGGCCATCAAGCTTATCACTGAGACTTGGTGCCTGCACGACGAATCCACAGGTCCTAGGTGCGCTTTTCTTTCTTTCTTTCTTTCTTTCTTTCTTTCTTTCTTTCTTTCTTTCTCTTTTTTAAATTTTTTAAAAATATTTATTTTATTTATTTATTCCCTTTTGTTGCCCTTGTTGTTTTATTGTTGTAGTTATTATTGTTGTTGTTGTTGTTGGATAGGACAGAGAGAAATGGAGAGAGGAGGGGAAGACAGAGAGGGGGAGAGAAAGACAGACACCTGCAGACCTGCTTCACCGCCTGTGAAGAGACTCCCCTGCAGGTGGGGAGCCGCGGTTCCAACCGGGATCCAGGATCCTTATGCCGGTCCTTCTGGGCTTAACCCACTGCGCTACAGCCCGATTCCTCTTTCTTTCTTTCTTTCTTTCTTTCTTTCTTTCTTTCTTTCTTTCTTTCTTTCTTTCTTTCTTTCTTTCTTTCTTTCTTTCTTTCTTCCCACCCCCCTCCCCTCTTGAATTTGACTAGACAGAAAGGTATTCAGCTGGAGAGGTAGCATAATGGTGATGGAAAAATACTTTTTTTTTTTTTTAACACCAGAAGAAGTCAGGCATTGTTTTGCTTATCTGGGTGAGACAGGGGAAAAGGAAGGACATTTGGAAGTAGTCATAGGTGTAGGGGACACTTGGAAAGGAACAGAAGGCAAGACATAGGAAAAAAAAAATACATAGATTGATAGAGAAAATGATAGTTGTCAAGTCAGCTCCTATCTGAGACGGTGGGAGAACCGCTGCAGTTTCCAGCAGAGAGGAGGGGGACACAGAGCTCTGATGGGAGCAGTGTGGAATTACACCTCTGCATTTTGTAAATTTATAAATCAGTATTAAATCTGTAATAAAAATGAACTATTGGGGACCGGGTGGTGGCGCACCTGGTTGAGCGCACATGTTACAGTGCACAAGGACCCAGGTTCAAGCCCCTGGTCCCCAACTAAAGGGGGAAAGCTTCACAAGTGGTGAAGCAGGGCTGCAGGTGTCTCTCTGTCTCTCTCCCTCTCTGTCTCCCCCATCCCTCTCAATTTCTGACTATCTCTATCCAACAGATAAAGTTTTTTTTTAATTTCTTTATTGGGGAATTAATGTTTTACATTCGACAGTAAATAAAATAGTTTGTACATGCATAACATTTCCCAGTTTTCCCATATAACAATACAACCCACACTAGGTCCTCTGTCATCCTTCTTGGATCTGTATTCTCCGCACCCACCCACCCCAGAGTCTTTTACTTTGGTGCAATATGCCAACTCCAGTTCAGGTTCTACTTGTGTTTTCATTTCTGATCTTGTTTTTCAACTTCTGCCTGAGAGTGAGATCACCCCATCTTCATCCTTCTGTTTCTGACTTATTTCACTTTACATGAATTTTTCAAGGTCCATCCAAGATCGGCTGAAAACGGTGAAGTCACCATTTTTTATAGCTGAGTAGTATTCCATTGTGTATATAGACCACAACTTGCTCAGCCACTCATCTGTTGTTGGATACCTGGGTTGCTTCCAGGTTTTGGCTATTACAAATTGTGCTGCCAAGAACATATGTGTACACAGATCTTTTTTGGATGGATGTGTTGGGTTCCTTAGGATATATCCCCAGGAGAGGAATTGCAGGATCACAGGCTAGGTCCATTTCTAGCCTTCCGAGAGTTCCAGATAAAGTTTAAACACACACACACACACACACACACACTCACTTTCTTGCCTGAGGCACCAAAGGTCCCAGGTTGAATCCCCAGAACCAGCATAAGCCAGGGCCGAGTAGTGAGTGCTCAGGTACACAAAAAACTGACAAAGAAACTGGAGGGAGTGGAGAGGAAGAGAGAAAGGCAGGCAACTGCAGCACAACTTTGCCACTTGTGGAACTACCCCCCCCTCAGGTGGAGACTGGGGGGCTTGAACCCAGGTCCTTGTGTATGGTGCCATGTGCACTTAGCCAGCTGTACCGCAACCTGTGCCCTGCCCACTGGGTCATCCTTGCCATGTTCCCAGCAGCGGAACAGTGTGGGGTCTGTCCTTCTGCACTCTGAGTTCTGCCCCTGTGGGCTGCAGGGACAACACAGGCACAGGCACACTCCTTGGACCAAAATGACCAGGACTCCAGGTGCAGACCTGGCCTGGCTTCCCATGTGGAGCAGAGTACGGGGTGTCCCCTGGCACCCTCCTCCAGGAAGTCCTCCTCCCTGTGAGGAGATTAATCCTCTCTAATCCCTGCACTTCACTCCTGGAGCTACTTGGTACTGTCCCTGGAAGTCCCAGGGTCTGTCCCAGCCCATGCTGCGCCCCGCCCTCTCCAAGCCTAACTTAAAATACTGGCTGTCACCAGACGGGACAGATACTTGTATGTTGTATACCTGTTACATTTCTTTTTTTCACCAGAGCCCTGCTCAGCTCTGGCTTATGGTCTGCTTCTTCTTCTAGCGTTTGCCCTTCTTCCGTAGCCAGTCAACAGTGTCAGGTTGAGCCTGATGTCAAGTTTCGAGACCTCCTTTGGATTGGACCTTGGACCTTTGTGGCCTCAGGCAGGAAAACCTTTTTTTGCAAAACCATTATGCCGTCACACAAGTCTATACTCAATTATATTCCAAATAAACTACTTTATAGTAATCAAGTCACAATTAAAGATGTGATCTAAATCTGAACCAGTTAACTCTGTCCCATGGCTGCAAACTATAGTCTCTGGTTATTAATATTAACATGATAGATAAGATTTTTTTCTTTTTCTTTTAAATTTATTTACTTGTTGTTGGATAGAGGCAAATTGAGAGGGGGAGGGAGAGATAGAGGGAGGGAGAGACAGAGAGACACCTGCAGCCCTGCCTCACCACTCGTGAAGCTTTCCCCCTGCAGGTGGGGACCAGGGGGCTTGAACTTGGGCCCCTGTGCAGTGTAGTGTGAGCACTTAACCAGGTGTGCCACTGCCTCCCCCACCCATTTTTTCTTTACTGGGGGGGGGGGAATTAATGGTTTATACTTGACAGGAGAACAGAGCAGTTGGTATATGTATGACATTTCTCAGTTTTCCATAGAACACTACCCCCTGCCCCCACCTGGTCCTCTGCCATTATGCACCGAGACCCGAACATCCCCCCCCACCCCACCCCAGAGTCCTTGACTTTGCTGCAGTACACCAACTCCAGTCCAAGTTCTGCTTAGTGTTTTCCCTTCTGTTCTCATTTTGATAGATAATGATTTTTAAGAATTGGTTGAGACAAACCTGTAATTGCAAAATATGCAAGCAGAAATACTTTAGAGAGAGAACAGTACTTCTGTCACGGAAGAAAGAGGTCAGCATTTGGATCCACGCACATGTTTGGCGAGAGATGACACAGACCTGTCCTGCAGGAGGAAACTAAGTCCCTTCTGTCTTGTTCTGTTGTGTTGCATTTCCGTGACGAAGGTCACCCTCGTAGTTGGAAATGATTGCCGTAGTTCCAACCATCACGTCTTCACTCCACTTAGCAGAAAAGAGTAACAGGTCCGCTCCCTTAAGGACGCAAATTCAGAAATTGCATGCACCACTTTCATGGAATCCTACTGAGCAGTATTTCTTTTGTCTGTGTAGTGACCTCAACTAGTAACTCACAGCCCCCTTTTTTTATTTATATGAATGATGATAGGCCCAGATCAAAACAGGTAATCATAATACTACACAAGGAAGGGAGACATTACACATTAGAGGATAAGTAACTGTCTTCTTCTTTTTTTAAATTTGTTTATTTATAAAAAGGAACCATTCGGGGGGGGGGGGCCGAGTGGTAGCACAGCGGGTTAAGCGCACGTGGCGCAAAGCACAAGGACCGGCGTAAGGATCCCGGTTCGAGCTCCCGGCTCCCCACCTGCAGGGGAGTCGCTTCCCAGGCGGTGAAGCAGGTCTGCAGGTGTCTGTCTTTCTCTCCCCCTCTCTGCCTTCCCCTCCTCTCTCCATTTCTCTCTGTCCTATCCAACAATGAACGACATCAACAACAATAATAATAACCACAACAAGGGCAACAAAAGGGGAAGGAAAAATGGCCTCCAGGAGCAGTGGATTCATGGTGCAGGCACTGAGCCCAGCAATAACTCTGGAGGCAAAAAAAAAAGGAAACATTGACGAAACTATAGGATAAAACGGGTACAACTCCACACAATTCCCACCGCCAGAACAAGTGACAATCTTCTACAAATGACATATAACTTCCCTCGCAAAGAAGCCTGGCATCTTTTTTTTTTTTTTTGAAGAGCAGTTGAGAACTCTACCGGGTGCAACTCCAGAGGTGCTCAGGCTCACATTCTCCCCTCCCAGACACTTGGGTTGTCTCCGTATCCCCAGTTATTTCCTGACAGTTGATAAGCAGACACGGATCTGCCCAGGTTCCAGAAAGCATTTTTCAGGGAGAGTGTGACTGACTGCTTGGTGACTCGTTGCACACGGCCAATCCCAGAATGCCTTTGTCAAATGGTAGCATCGTGCTGTGGCGACTTGACAGGCTCACTTCTAAGGCCGACTCCCATAAGACGAACAGAGAACAATTTCTCTTGTGCATATATCACAGTAGCTGCCTGGTTCTATAGTTTCCTGGTGTGGGTAAAGCACTTAATGATTCTATTAACCTTTGACGATCAGCTGCTTCCACAAGACAAAATCCTACAGACATGAAATCGTGGGTGATCATGTGTTGATCGATAGACTCTTTGGATGAGCTCAACCCTGCCTGGCGTCTTGAGTTTTAGACGTCCCCATGGCATCAGCAGCCGCGGGTGTCCTCAGGAAATGGTGAGGCCAAGACTTTCCCTCCAGACAGTTCTGGAAATTGAGTCCATTCTTGGTTTCCCAACTCGTGAAAGTATCTACCCATGAACTCAGCTTACAGTTCTTTGTTTTCTTTTCTGACTTCTTTATTGGAGGATTAATGGTTTACAGTTGACAGTAAAATACAATAGCTTGTCCATGTGTAACATTTCCCAGTTTTCCACATAACTTCTCAACCGCCCAGCCCACTAGGTTGCCATCATGTCTGATGTGTGGCATGTAAAGATCTTCTTCCACTCTGTGGGAAGGTCTCTTTGTTTAGGTAGTGGTTTCTTTTGCTGTGCAGAAGCCTTTTAATTTGCTGTAGTCCCGTTGGTTTGTTTTTGATTTAGTCTTCTTTATAATTGGATTCGTACCATTGAAGATGACTTTAAAATTTAGGTGGAAAAGAGTTCTGCCAATATTTTTCTCTAAGCATTTGATCATTTCTGGTCTTATATCCAAGTTCTTAATCTATTTGGAATTTAGTTTTGTTTTTGGTGAAATGTAGTGGTTCAGTTTCACTTTTTTTTTTTTTTTTGACCTTCATGGTTATTGCTGGGGCTCAGTGCCTGCACCATGAATCCACTGCTCCTGGAGGCCATTTTTTTTTCCATTTGTTGCTCTTATTGTTTATCATTGCTATGGCTATTATTGTTGTTGTTGTTGCTGTTGGATAGGACAGAGAGAAATGGAGAGTGGAGGGAAAGACAGAGAGGGGAAGAGGAGGACAGACATCTGCAGACCTGCTTCACCACCTGTGAAGCGACCCCCCTGCAGGTGGGGAGCTGGGGGCTCGAACCGGGATCCTTATGAAGGTCCTTGCACTTTGCACCATGTGCACTTAATCTGCTGCGCTGCCACCTGGCCTCCATTCTTTTTTCTTTTTTTCTTTTCTTTTCTTTTTCTTTCTTTTTTTCTTTTTTTTTTTTTTTTTTACCATAGCAGTGTTCAGCTCTGGATTGTGGGTGGGGTGGTTTGAACCTAGGGCTTTGGAGCTTCTGGCAGGAGAGTCTCTTTGCATAACCACTATGCTAACTTCCCCACTGTTCATTCTTCTGCATGCTTCAACCCATTTTTCCCAACACCATTTGTTGAAGAGACTCTGCTTTCCCCATTTAATAGTCTGGGCACCTTTGTCAAAGATTAGATGTCCATAGGTGTGGGGGCCCACTTCTG
The DNA here is from genome assembly GCF_950295315.1 of Erinaceus europaeus. Classification (NCBI taxonomy): domain Eukaryota; kingdom Metazoa; phylum Chordata; class Mammalia; order Eulipotyphla; family Erinaceidae; genus Erinaceus; species Erinaceus europaeus. The sequence goes on along the minus strand of NC_080163.1, from coordinate 202,744,350 downwards.
GGCTCTCAGTTCTATTCCACTGGTCAGTGTGTATCATTTTCTTCAGGCTGGCTTCACAGGCGGGTAACAGATGACCAGAAACACACGGCTGAGCTGAGAACGCAGTTTAATCTTTATTCACGAGCAAGCAAACAGTCCAACACCTAATCACCACACCATGTGCTCCTCCATCTTTCTCCTCCAGAGGCAGAGAGGAACTCAGGAAGTATGTAGGATAGGGGGCAGGGAGAAGGGAGAAGCATGAAACTAGCAAGGGCTAAACCACAATCTCCCGGAGGCGGGGAGAGTTGAGACCAAACCAGTGTGAAGCATACCAACAATTCCCCCTTTTCTTTTTAACTAATGGTGTTTCTATCTGAGGGTCCAGGGTTCAAGTCCCTGTTCGGGCACCATTGTGTTGTTTTCTCCGGGCTGGCTTCACGGGCAGGTAACAGATGACCAGAAACACACTGCTGAGTTGAGAACGCAGTTTAATCTTTATTCACGAGCAGGTAAACAGTCCAACATCTAATCACCACACCATCTGCTCCTCCATCTTTTTCTTCTGGCAGCAGCAGCAGGAACTCAGGAAGTACGTAGGGTAGGGGGTGGGGAGAAGGGAGAAGCGCGAAACTAGCAAGGGCTATACCAAATCTCCCGGAGGTGGGGGGAGTGAGACCAAACCAGTGTAACAGAAAAGACCATGTCAATAGACCACAATGTCAAGCAATGTAACAGAAGCAGAACTAGAAGCATACCAACAAGTGTGTCTATTCATGTTCTGATACCAAGCAGTTTTGATGACAATGGCCCTATAATACAGTTTGAGATCTGGGAGTGTGATGCCTCCAGTTCTGTTCTTTCTTCTCAAGATTGTTTTGGCAATTCTAGGTCTTTTTTGGTTCCAGATAAACATTTGTAGCTTTTATTCTATTCTCCTAAAAAATGTGCTTGGGATCTTGATGGGGATAGCATTGAATTTGTAGATGGCTCTGAGTAGTATATTCATTTTGATGATGTTAATTCTTCAAACCCAGGAACATGAAATGCCTTTCTACTTCTTCGTGTCTTTTTCTGTTTCCTTGAACAGTAACTCATAATGTTCAGTAGACAAGCTTTATACTTCCTTGGTTAGGTTTATTCCTAGATATTTGATTGTTTTAGTTGCGATAGTAAAAGGGATTGATTTCTGAATTTCTTCTCCTTCTAACTTAGTGTTTGCATAGAGGAATAGCACTGACTTTTTAGAAATATTTTTTATTTTCTTTATTTATTTGCTGGATAGAGGCAACCAGAAGTCAAGAGGGAAGGGTGATAAGGAGGGAGAGAGACACCTGCAGCCTTGCCTCACCACTCGCAAAGCTTTTCCCCCTCTGACTGGGGTCTCGAACCTGGGTCCTTGTGCACAGTACCATGTGTGTTCAACCAAGTGCACTGCCACCCGGTCCCAGCACTGACTTTTGTATATTAATTTTGTAGCCTGACACCTTCCTATATTGCCTGATAATTTCCAAAAGCTTTGTTTTCACTACTCCTGTCACCAAAGTTCTGTGTCCCCACCCCCATAGACAACCACTGGAGTTCTCCCACAGTGTTGAAATAGGTTGACATTTTGTTGTTTCCACATTTGTATCCTCAATTCTTTTTTTTGCCTCCACGATTATTGCCTGGGGTTCGGTGCCTGCACCATGAATCCACTGCTCCTGGAGGCCATTTTTTCTCTTTTGTCACCCTGGTTGTTTGACCATTGTTGTGGTCATTATTATCGTTGTTATTGGATAGGACAGAGAGACATGGAGAGAGGAGGGGAAGACAGAGGGGGAGAGAAAGATAGACACCTGCAGACCTGCTTCACCACCTGTGAAGCGACTCCCTTGCAGGTGGGGAGCCGGGGGCTTGAACCAGGATCCTTATGCCGGTCCTTGCACTTCACACCACCTGTGCTTAACCTGCTGCGCTGCTGCCCGACTTCCACAAAAAGACTTTTATGCCTGAGGCTCCAAAGTCCCGGGTTCAATTCCCCCCCCACACACACACACAAACACTACCATAAACCAGAACTGATTAGCGGCTCTGGTAAAAAGAAGAAAGCAGTGTTGAAGTTTCCCCGTGGGTCAACGATCAACACCACAGCCCTCTGTGCAATCACAGGGAGCCAGGATGTACACCAAGAGCAGATTCCAGGCCCTCCCGTGTTCCTTTATGTTCTTTCCCAAAGCCCAGAAATCGAAACAAAAGTCCTCCTTGTACCCACACCCAGATATATATCTGCCCAAATAGCATCTGAAGAAGAGCCATGAGGACACTTGCCTTGAGGCATGTGACCCCGTGGAGAAAGGCACCAGCCGACCTGATCAGCTGGAACGAGTTTTGTGATGTTTGTTCTGCTGGGTGCAATGTATTAGGGTAAAAGTTTGGGAAGGAGCGGCAGAAAGGGCTGAAGCCAGCTGGGGAGAGAGAGAGAGAGAGAGAGAGAGAGAGAGAGGGAGAGAGGGGGCTTCGTGAAAGAGCAGGAGCCAAGCTGGCATTTGGTGGGCTCTGCTGCGTGAGGTGAGATGTGGATGTTGCCAAAGGCACCTCCTTGTGGTTCAAGGAAGATCCAGAGACCGAGTGGTATCTCCGTGTGGTCCAAGTACCTGAGCCTTACAGATGAACAGTCACATACCCCGGAGCAGAGATGCATTGGATCCCAAGCATGGGATATCATGGCAAGAAACTTCCTTTAATGTGGTGAGTGCTGGGGTCCAAGGAGAGGTTTCATTATTTGGGGCTTCTTTTTTTTTTAATTTATTAAAATATAAAAGTATCAGGGAGTCAGCAGTAGCACAGCGGGTTAAGCGCACATGACGTGAAGCACAAAGGCCAGCATAAGGATGCCTGTTTGAGCCCCCGGCTCCCCACCTGCAGGTGAATCGCTTCACTAGCGGTGAAGCAGGTCTGCAGGTGCCTGTCTTTCTTTCCTCCCTCTGTCTTCCCCTCCTCTCTCCATTTTTCTCTGTCCTATCCAACAACAGTGACATCAATTACAACAATAATAATAACCACAACAATGATAAAACAACAAGGGCAACAAAAAGGAAAAAGAATAACCTCCAGGAGCAGTGGATTCATGGTATAGGCACTGAGCCCCAGCAATAACCCTAGAGGCAAATAAATAAATAAATAAATAAACAAAATATAAAAATATCAAACAGACCATAGGATAAGAAGGGCACAGTTCTACACAATTTCCACTACCAGAGTTCTGTATCCCATCCCCTCCCTTGAAAGCTTTCCTGTTCTTTATCCCTCTGGGAGTCTGGACCCAGGGTCATGATGGGGAGCAGAAGGTGGGAGGTCTGGCTTCTGTCATTGCTTCTCTGCTGGACATGGGTGTTGGCAGGTGGATCCACACCCCCAGCCTGTGTCTGTCTGTCCCTAGTGGGGCAGGGCTCTGGGGAGGTGGGATTCTGGGACACACTGATGAGATCGTCTGCCCAGGGAAGGCGGGTTGATGTAGCATGGTAGCATCTGGAACTTGGTGGCTGAAAAAGAGTTAAGACAGAAAGCAGAACAAATTGTTAAGTAACCAAGAACCTAAAGGCAAGAATATAGCAGATGAGACACAGAGTATTTCTTTCTTTCATTTTAACTTTTTTAACTTTATGTCATCTTAAATATTTTTTTTCCCCTACCAGAGCACTGATCAACTCTGGTTTAAATACAGAGTATTTCTTACTTGGCTGGGGAGATAGCGTAATGGTTCTGCAGAAGACGCTTGTCCCTGGGACTCTGAGGTCTCAGGTTCAACCCCCAGCTCTACCGTCAGCCAAAGCTGAGCAGTGCTCAGACTCTACATATCTGTCTGTCTGTCTATCTATCTACCTATGTATCTACCTCTGTCTCTTTCTCTCTCTCCCCTCCCTCTCCTTCTTTCTCATTAAAATATTTTTATTAAGCAGAGTCTCTTCAGCAAATGGTGTTGGAAACAATGGGTTGAAACATGCAGAAGAATGAAACTGAACCACTGTATTTCACCAAATACAAAAGTAAATTCCAAGTGGATCAAGGACTTGGATGTTAGACCAGAAACTATCAGATACTTAGAGGAAAATATTGGCAGAACTTCTTTCCGCATAAATTTTAAAGACATCTTCAATGAAACGAATCCAATTACAAGGAAGACTAAGGCAAGTATAAACCTATGGGACTACATCAAATTAAAAAGCTTCTTCACAGCAAAAGAAACCACTACCCAAACCAAGAGACCCCTCACAGAATGGGAGAAGATCTTTACATGCCATACATCAGATAAGAGTTTAATAACCAATATATATAAAGAGCTTGCCAGACTCAACAACAAGACAACAAATAACCCCATCCAAAAATGGGGGGAGGACTTGGACAGAATATTCACCACAGAAGAGATCCAAAAGGCCGAGAAACACATGAAAAAATGCTCCAAGTCTCTGATTGTCAGAGAAATGCAAATAAAGACAACAATGAGATGCCACTTCACTCCTGTGAGAATGTCATACATCAGAAAAGGTAACAGCAGCAAATGCTGGAGAGGGTGTGTGTGGGGTCAAAGGAACCCTCCTGCACTGCTGGTGGAATGGAAATTGGTCCAACCTCTGTGGAGAACAGTCTGGAGAACTCTCAGAAGGCTAGAAATGGACCTACCCTATGACCCTGCAATTCCCCTCCTGGGGATATATCCTAAGGAACCCAACACATCCATCCAAAAAGATCTGTGTACACATATGTTCTTGGCAGCACAATGTGTAATAGCCAAAACCTGGAAGCAACCCAGGTGTCCAACAACAGATGAGTGGCTGAGCAAGCTGTGGTCTAGATACACAATGGAATACTACTCAGCTGTAAAAAATGGTGACTTCACTGTTTTCAGCCGATCTTGGATGGACCTTGAAAAAATCATGTTGAGTGAAATAAGTCAGAAACTGAAGGATGAATATGGGATGATCTCACTCTCAGGCCAAAGTTGAAAAACAAGATTAGAAAAGAAAACAAAAGTCGAACCTGAAATGGAATTGGAGTATTACACCAAAGTAAAAGACTCTGGGGTGGGTGGGTGGGTGGGTGGGGAGAATACAGGTCCATGAAAGATGATGAATGACATAGTGGGGGTTGTATTGTTAAATGGGAATCTGGGGAATGTTATGCATGTACAAACTATTGTATTTACTGTTGAATGTAAAGCATTAATTCCCCAATAAAGAAATAAATTATATATAAAAAAGAAGCCACCCCCAAAAAATATTTTTATTATCTTTATTTATTGGACAGTCAGAAATAAAGAGGGTAGGGGGAGATAGAAAGGGAGAGAGAGGAATAGACACCTGCAGATCTGCTTCACTGCTTGTGAAGCAACATCCTGCAGGTGGGGAACAGAGGCTTGGGCTTGGGTCCTTGAGCGTTGTAATGTGTGCACTCGACCAGGTGTGCCCACACCCACCCCTCTCTCATTAAAATGAAAGAAATGAAATAGCTAAGTGTTTCTTACTGAAAGTGAAGTTGGCTTCTCCATGCACCACCGGGAGACACTGAGTGTGTTGGAGCTGTTACAAATAATGGTGCCAGAAACACTGGGTTGTAGGTTTCTGTGGAGAAACATGTCTTGACTTCTTCTAGCAGTGTAACTTCCGGCACTTCCGGCAAGTCTTTGTTAACTTTCTGGGCAACCACCAAGCATTTCCTTTCCACAAAAATTGCACCATTTAACTTTTCTTTTTCCCCTTTCTTTCACATAGAAGTTCCTGTTTCTCCATATTCTTGTCAATATTTGCTCTTCTCTGGGGTCTCCTTCTCCTCCTCCTTCTCCTTCTCCTCCTTCTCCTTCTCCTTCTCCTTCTTCTTCTTCGTCTTCTCCTCCTCCTTCTCCTTCTTCTTCTTCGTCTTCTCCTCCTCCTCCTCCTCCTCCTCCTTCTCCTCCTCCTCCTCCTTCTCCTTCTCCTTCTTCTTCTTCGTCTTCTCCTCCTCCTCCTCCTCCTTCTTCTCCTCCTCCTCCTCCTCCTCCTTCTTCTTCTTCGTCTCCTCCTCCTCCTCCTCCTCCTTCTCCTCCTTCTTCGTCTCCTCCTCCTCCTTCTCCTCCTCCTCCTTCTCCTTCTCCTTCTTCTTCTTCGTCTTCTCCTCCTCCTCCTCCTCCTTCTTCTTCGTCTTCTCCTCCTCCTCCTCCTTCTCCTCCTCCTTCTTCTTCGTCTCCTCCTCCTCCTCCTTCTCCTCCTTCTTCTTCTTCGTCTCCTCCTCCTCCTCCTCCTCCTCCTCCTTCTCCTTCTTACCAGAGCACTGCTTAGCTCTGGCTTATGGTGGTGTGGGAGACTGAACCTGGGACTTTGGAGCCTCAGGCATGAGGCTGTTTTCATAACCATCATGCTATCTACCCTTGCCTCCTTTTCTGGGCCTTTAAAAATCTCACTAGAACCATCCTTCTGGGTTGCCTGGTATCTCATTTTGACTACTATTGTTTCTATCTCCTTATTAAGCAATGAACTCGAACTTTTTTTTTCCAACCATTTATTGGCTAGTGGTACATCTTTGGAAAAAGGTCGACTAATTCCCTTGCCCGCTGCCAGATTAAGGCATCTCTTTTGTCATTTTTGTCATTGTTGTTGTTGAGTTCGGACAAACAGCTCATGGTGAATGAGTGCAACGAGACAGTATCCAACCATAAAAAGAAATGGTGTTCAGATACATCTTACAAGTTGGATGGATAGCACAAGTAACATGTTAGATGCTAACCATGAGCAGTCTTGTAGTGTAGATTCATGCCACAAAGAATAATACCCGGGAGTCAGACGGTAGCACAGCGGGTTAAGCGCACGTGGCACAAAGTGCAAGGACCGGCTTAAGGATGCCAGTTTGAGCCCCCAGCTCCCCAGCTGCAGGGAAGTCGCTTCACAGGCGGTGAAGCAGGTCTGCAGGTGTCTGTCTTTCTCTCCCCCTCTCTGTCTTCCCCTCCTCTCTCCATTTCTCTGTCCTATCTAACAATGACGACATTAGTAACAATAACTACAACAACAATAAACAATGAGGCAACAAAAGGGAAAATAATTTTTAAAAAATTATTTAAAAAGATGCATAATTCAAAGTAAAGCAATTCTGTTGAAATATGTTACCAAAATATTTTAGGGGGAAACACACACACACACACAATGGTCTTGTGACACACTTTTTCTTCCCTGAGGCAGAGTACAAGCATGAACAGCAGACCTCACAGCACCCTGATTCTGAAATAGATGGGGAGAAATGACTCTTAAAGGCATTGCAATATCAGGAAAAGAAATGTAACAGTTGCACACCATTTCTTTTTTTCTTTACTGGGGAGAGGATTCATGGTTTACAATCAACAGTTAAATATAGTAGTTGGTACATGGTACACATTTCTTAGTTTCCTACATTGTTATAATCTAACACCCCCCCCCGCCCCAGGTCCTCTGCCATCGTGTTCCAGGACCTGAACACCCAACCCCGTCACCCCCACCCCAGACTCCTTTACCTGGGTGCAGTACACCAACTTCACTCCAAGTTCTGCTTTGTATTTCCTCTTCTGTTCTTATTTCTCAATTTCTGCCCATGAATGTGATCATCCCATCTTCATCCTTCTCTTTCTGACTGATCTTACTTCATCTAAGTCTGTTTGGGGAAAGAAAAAAAGGGAATAACCTAAAGATGAGGGAGTTGAGTGATACTGCACCTGGTTAAGGACACACGTTACAGGACTTGGGTTCAAGTCCCTGCTCTCCACCTGAAGCGGTGGTGAAACAAGGCTGCAAGGTTAGGGTTTTTTCTCTTTCTCCTTTCTTCTCCTTCTCTATCCCCCCTCTCCTCTCAATTTCTCTCTGTCTCTATCCAAAATAAATTTATTTTTTTTAAATAAATGTAAAGAGGAAATCTTAAAAAGAAAGAAAGAAAGAAAGAAAGAAAGAAAGAAAGAAAGAAAGAAAGAAAGAAAGACCTCAGTGGGGCAAATAGCATCATGGCTATGCAAACAGATTCTCATGCCTGAGGCTTCAAAGTCCCAGGTTCAATCCCCTGCACCACCATTAGCCAGAGCTGAGCAGCGCTCTGGTAAAAAGGAAGAAAAAAAAACCCTGGCTGTTCTCTCTTTTCTCCTCAGGAGCATAGTGGCCAGTTAGGAAGATGATGAACAACAAATCAGAGGACAGAGAAAAAACAGATGTGGGTGGATTGGACCTGGGTGGAACTGGTAAGAGACCTGCCTAGCCTCTTCTCGTTTTGTAGTTATCTTCTTCTCTGGTTTTAAAGAGACTTTTTAAAGAGCAAAGTCTTCAGGAAACAAATGGTTCAAGAAGCAGATTCCTTGAGCAGATATAAGGCTGAATGGCTGAAATATTTAACACACATATATGTATATATTAGGGCGCAGGCAGTGGCACACCCAGTTAAGTACACATATCACTATTTTCAATGACCGGGGTTCAAGCCCCGGCTCTCTACTTGCACGGGGGATGCTTCATGAACAGTGAAGCGGGTCTGCAGGTGTCTGTCTTTCTCTCCCTCTCTTTCTCTCCCACTCCTCTCTCAATTTCTCTCTGTCCTGTTAAATAAAAATAGGAGGAAAGAAAGAAAAAAAAAGAAAGAAAAGGAAAAAATGGCTGTCAGGAGTGGTGGATTCATAATGCATGCAGGCACTGAGCCCCAGCGACAACCCTGGGCAATAAAAATAATAATAATAAGGGGTCGGGTGGTGGCGCAGCGGGTTAAGCGCACGTGATGCAAAGCACAAGGACCGGCGTAAGGATCCCGGTTCGAGCCCCGGCTCCCCACCTGCAGGAGAGTCGCTTCACAGGTGGTGAAGCAAGTCTGCAGACGTCTGTCTTTCTCTCCCCCCCTCTGTCTTCCCCATCTCTCTCCATTTCTCTCTGTCCTATTCAATAACGAATGACAACAACAATAACAATAATAATAACCACAACAAGGCTACAACAACAAGGGCAACAAAAGGGGGAAAAATGGCCTCCAGTAGCAGTAGATTCATGGTGTAGGCACTGAGCCCAGCAATAACCCTAGAGGCAAAAATAATAATATTAATAATGTAAAATTTTATCATATTCTTCCATGTCCAGAAGGGGGGAAATACTATTACAGAAATATAAATTATTGTTTTTTCTTTCTATTTTTGTTTGACAGGACAGAGAGCAATGGACAGGTGAGGGGATATAGAGAGAGGGAGAGAGACAGAGAGAAACCTGCCGACCTGCTTCACCTCTCATGAAGAGTCTGCCCTGTGGGTGGGGAGCAGGCTGGGGGGCTTGGGCCTGGATCCTTGCACATGGTGAAATGTGCACTTAAACAAGCCCGCCACTGTCCTCAGAAATAGAAACGCTTTTCTAAATAATTAAGTATACACACATTGCATATATCCATGTCCCCCTGCCTGTATACTTGTGACACGGTGAACAGAAGACAGTCAGGCTGTTTTTGGTCAAAGCCCAGTGCAGGATCTATTGGTACTCAGTCTTCAGTTTTCATGATTATTTACTAAATTGGATATAAGAAAATTAATTCATCATACAAGAATCACATGTGATTTAACAACAGGTTGTTAAATGGTGTGAAAAAAATAGAAAGTCCTGCTTGATTAAGTATTATTACTGCTCCCAGGCTAAAATCATCATGAGACACTTCAGCTCCAAATGACACATTATAAATCCCTCATAGGACTATAAATATAGTAAGCATGACAATACTCTAATTCAATTCAGGGGCAAGCTACTAACTTGGGCATCAGGGTCCTCCACAAACCTAACTAGACAAGCCATTTTCTCTACCCACTTTTTAGATGTTTCCATCTTGTCCTTGAGCTGTGGGATTTTTTTAAATTTTATATAAAAGGAAACACTGACAAAACCATAGGATAAGAGAGGTACAACTCCACACAATTCCCACCACCAGAACTCCATATCCCATCCCCTCCCCTGATAGCTTTCCTATTCTTTATCCCTCTGGGTGTATGGACCCAGGGTCATTGTGGGATGCGGGAGGTGGAAGGTCTGGTTTCTGTAATTGCTTCCCTGCTGAACATGGGTGTTGACAGGTGGATCCATACTCCCAGCTCTGCCTCTCTCTTTCCCTAGTGGGGCAGGGCTCTGGGGAAGTGGGGCTCCAGGACATATTGGTGGGGTTGTCTGCCCAGGGAAGTCTGGTTGGCATCATGCTAGCATCTGGAACCTGGTGGCTGAAAAGAGAGTTAACATATAAAGCCAAACAAATTGTTGACTAATCATGAACCTAAAGGCTGGAATAGTGCAGATGAAGAATTGGGGGGGGGGGTTTATTCCATTTTGTAGATAGCTGGTAGGCATATTTTAGTTAATGTGAGCTCAGATCTACAGGGATGTAGAAGTCACATAGGCTCCTAAGCTAATTATGGGCCCAGATCACATCAAATCGATGGGGTTTACAGTCAACAATATTTATACCCCTTTCCCATATTAGGGAGCTACTCTCTTCCCTGATCCAGCTTTCAGGTCCTTTTTCCTGCTATGACATCATCTCCCCAGACAAAAACTTGGGTCCACCTGCATATCAGATTTCAGGCTGGCGGGGGGGGGGGGGGGGGGGCAAACTAATATAGCCACAGGCCCTTTGGAGCTGTGAGAATTAATTTTGTTTTTAAATGGTCCAACTAAAGAATTTCTGTTTTCTCCCCCTTTTGAGACTGCTCTAATTACATGCAATAATGGTTTTCAAAATGAATTCAAAAGAACCTTGGGTTTTAAAGGCTATTTTTAAATTACATTAGTGATTTACTAATGATCCCCAAGATTGTGGCATAAGAGGGCTGCAATTCCACAGTTCCCACCACCAGAGTTCCGTGTTCCATCTCCTGCAGTGTGGGCTGGCTTCCCTGTTCTTTATCCCTCTGGGAGTCTGAACCCAAATTCTTTATGGGGAGCAGAAGGTGGGAATTCTGGCTTCTGTCATTGCTTCTCCGCTGGACATGGGTGTTGGCAGGTGGATCCACACCCCCAGCCTGTGTCTGTCTGTCCCTAGTGAGGCAGGGGTCTGGGGAGGGGAGGCTCCAGGACACATGGGTGAGGGCGTCTGCCCAGGGAAGTCAGTTGGAATCAGGATAGCGTCTGCAACTTGGTGGCTGAACTATACGTTGTCTCACCCATGTTAGTAAAGTCAGCTGTATCTGAGCTGGTCAGTGCTGTCACAACATTTTTTTTTTCCCTCCACGGTTAACACTAGGGCTCGGTGCCTGCGCTATGAATCCACTGCTCCTGGGGGTGATTTTTCCCATTTTTGTTGCCCATGTTGTTATTATTGTTGTTGTTGTCCGACAGGACAGAGAGAAATGAGAGAGGAGGGATAGACAGAGGGGGAAAGAAAGACAGACACCTGACACCTGCTTCACCGCCTCTGAAGCGACTCCCCTGCAGGTGGGGTGCTGGGGGCTCGAAGCGGGATCCTTGCGCCGGTCCTAGCACTTTGCGCCATGTGCATTTAACCTGCTACACTACCGCCTGGCCCCCGTCACAACCTGTTTTTTAAGTCACTGTTTATTTATTATTGTATAGAGACAGAGAGAAATTGAGAGGGGAGGAGGAGATAGAGAGGGAGAGAGACAGAGAGACACCAGCAGCCCTGCCTCACCACTTGTGAAGCTTTCCCCCTGCAGGTGGGGACCAGGGGCTGGAACCCGGGTCCTTGTGCCCTGTAATGTGAGCGTTTAACCAGGTGCATCACCGCCTGGCTGCTCCATGTTCCTCTTTAAGACATTTTACTGATTCTGATACTTCTGAAAAATCTTTGTAGTTGGTCATAGTAAGCTTGTTACTCCTAGACATTTTACTGATTCTGATACTTTGAAAAATCTCTGTAGTTGTTCACAGCAAGCTTGTTATTCCTAGACTCTCCAGACTGGATGGGATGTGAAGCCATGAGAGCTAATTAGTTCCCCTTTTGCTGCTACAACGTGTACCTTTTACAGACTGTATAAAAATCGTCACAACGCCTTGCCAAAGTGTTGGACCATTTTACATTCCCTCTAACAAGAAATGAGAAATTTCATTATTCACCTTCTCGATAACACTTCAACTTGCCAACCTTTAGAGATCTTGGCCCTAGCGCCAGGTGATGGTGCAGCTAGTTAAGTGCACACGTTACAGTGCACAGGGACCGAGGTTCAAGCTTCATGAATGGGAAAGTAGGGCTGCCAATGTCTCTCTGTCTCTGTCCTTCTCTATCTCCCCCTCTCTCAATTTCTCTGTCTCTATCCAATAATAAATATATATATATATATATATATTTAAAAATCAAAGAAATCGTATCCCTTTTGCTGACTGAAATCAGGGTAATCTCTCAGGGGTGTTATTTTGAATCTTCCTGGTGGCTAATGACATTAATCAGCTTTTCGTATGCTCACTGTCTATTGGTATGTTTCCTTTGTAAGGTGCCTGCCCATTTTAGGGGTTTTGTTCATCTTACCATCAGTAAGTTATTCCTGTCACTCACTCTTGAGTTTACCATCAATGTTAGTCAAATGACACCGGTCTCTAATTTTGTCCTTTGTCTCCAAACCACATGATTTTTTTCCTTTTAGGTCTATTTGCATTTCCATATAGATTTTACAATCATCTTATTAGTTTGTACACAACAAAACCCAAAATAGATAGACAAAAAACTCGCCGGGTTTGATTTTTAAAATGAAGTTTAAAAATACAGCCTTTGTAAATATGAATCGACTTGGGCCCTAGGTCAGATCAGTGGGGTTTACAGTTAAGGGTATTTATATACTTTCCCCATATTTGGGAGCTACTCTGCCCTGATTCAGCTTTCTAGTTCTAGTCTCAATTCTGACACCATCTCCCCAGACAATACTCTTGCTCTGCCTGTATATTAGCTGTCAGGCTCAGGCAAAAACTAGTAAAGTCCTGGGCCCTTTGGAATACACCTAAAATAGATTTCCTAGCTTCTTCCAACAGGGAGACACCAAATCTCATCTGCTCTTTTGGCTCCTGATTAGTAAACAATTTGTTCTGCTTTGTATCTTAATTAATGTTTTACAGCTGGCAGTAAATACAGTAGTTTGTACATGTGTAACGTTTCTCAGTTTTCCACACAACAATACAACCCCCACTAGGTCCGTCGCCTTCCTGTTCCAGGACCTTAACTTTCCCCTACCCCCCACCTCCAGAGTCTTTTTATTATTATTATTATTATTATTATTATTATTTCTTTATTGGGGAATTAATGTTCTACATTTGACAGTAAACACAATTGTTTGTACATGCATAACATTTCCCAGTTTTCCACATAACAATACAACCCCCACTAGGTCCTCTGTCATCCTTTTTGGACCTGTATTCTCCCCCCCACCACACCCCCAGAGTCTTTGACTTTGGTGCAGGACGCCAATTCCAGTTCAGGTTCTACTTGTGTTTTCTCTTCTGATCTTGTTTTTCAACTTCTGCCTGAGAGTGAGACCAGCCCATATTCATCCTTCTGTTTCTGACTTATTTCACTCAGCTTGATCCCTTCCAGCTCTATCCAAGATTGGCTGAAAATGGTGAAATCACTATTTTTACTCTGAAAATGTCCAATAGTTCTAGTTTATCTATCTCCTCATTTAGCTCACTCATGTCTTTACTGATTTTCTGCCTGGATGATCCTTCAAGTTGAGAGAGTGGGGTGTTGAACCCCCTCTTTTCATTTTTTTTTTAAATGTGTGATTGATAGTAGGTTACAACTTTGTAAGATGACAAGATATAGTTCCACACCCATCACCCTCCCATCTTCCAAAGAGAAACATCAGAGTCCTCACAGGTCTTAGGAATAAGTTTTTTAAACAATAATGACAAAATGAACATTTAAAAAAATTTAAATATTTATTTATTCCCTTTTGTTGCCCTTGTTTTATTGTTGTTATTGATGTTGTTGTTGTTGGATAGGACCGAGAGAAATGGAGAGAGGAGGGGAAGACAGAGAGGGGGGAGAGAAAGACAGAGACACCTGCAGACCTGCTTCACCGCCTGTGAAGCGACTCCCCTGCAGGTGGGGAGCCGGGGCTCAAACCGGGATCCTTACGCCGGTCCTTGTGCTTTGCACCGCTCGCACATAACCTGCTACGCTACCGCCCGACTCCCAGGAAAGATTTTCTTAAGCACACGTGGCACAAAGAGCAAGGACTGGCGAAAGGAAAGAGCACTTGCATGTCTGGGCTCTGATCCCTGGCACCCCGTGTGCTGCGGTGCTATTATGGTCCTCTCACAACAGAAATCAAGAACTAAATAAAGCAGTTTTATTTTAGCATTTGCCAAATTCTTTTATTTTGCATCCTATATCTTATAAGTTCAAATTTATTTTTAAAATATTTTTATTTATTTACTGGATGGAGAAAGCAATCAATAGAAAAGGGGGAGACAGAGATGGCAAGGAAGAGAAACACCTGCAGCATTGCTTCCCTGCTCATGAAGCTGTCTCTCTACAGGTGGGGGCCAGGGGCCTGAACCTAGTCCTTGCACATTCTATGGTAGGGGTGTTCTACCAGGCATGCTACCCCTTGGAATATATATATATATAATCATATCATTCTAGGAAATTCAAATAACACAGAAAAATAGAATAAAAATTATACAACTTAACAAAGACAAACCTTTCAGTTTATCTAGAAAAAAAGTTGTCAAAGCACTGCTTAGATCTGGCTTTTAGTGGTGCTGGGAATTGAACCTGGAAACTCTGGTACCTCAGGATATGAAAGACTTTTTGCATAACCACTATGCCATCTCCCCAGCTCTAAACTTTTTCTATTTAAAAATAGGTACACATTTTTTTAAAGTGGCTTTTAAATACCACTACCTTGGTTATTAAATCTTTTCAGTGTGTATTTTTCTTATATGTGTATTTTAGGAATGTTAGGCATTTGAAATAATATCCATTATCTTTAAAAGTTTGATATGTCTCATTCCTGGGCAAAGACTTACACATTTTTTAATTTTTAAAAAAATTTTCACTAGTTATTTAATATGGATTTACAAAATTATAAGAGAACACAGATACAATTCCACACCATTCCTACCACCAGAGTTCTGAATCCCCAATGGAGGATCTTCCTCCATCGGAAGCTACAGCAGTTCTGGTAAAGTTGTAGCTATGGGGTGACTACCCATTTTTAACCCCCAGCACTGTGACATGCTGGTGGTTTGAGGGTGCCTACTTTGTCCTGTGTGGCTCATGTTGGAGCCCAGCCCCTAATGCACTAGAGGCAGCTTCTGTGTTGTGTTGACTTTTTAAACTGGAAGTGATCATGCCGACAGAATGTGGAAAGAAGAGGGCGGGAGGGGAGTTGGCGGTAGCGCAGGGGGTTAAGCGCACGTGGTGCAAAGCGCAAGGACTGGTCAAGGAGCCCGGTTCGATCCCCCGGCTCCCCACCTGCAGGGGAGTCGCTTCACAGGTGGTGAAGCAGGTCTGCAGGTGTCTGTCTTTCTCTCCCCTTCTCAGTCTTCCCCTCCTCCCTTCATTTTCCTCCTCTCTTCATTTCTCTCTGTCCTATCCAATGACAGCAACAACAACAATAATAATAACCACAACAATGATAAAACAACAAGGGCAACAAAAGGAAAAATATATATATTAAAAAAGAGAAAAAATTATTTACTTACTATTGGATAGAGACCGAGAAATTGAGGGGGAAGGGGAGATAGGGAGAGAGGCAGAGACACACCTGCAGCCCTGCCACCACTCATAAGCGTTCCCCCTGAAGGTGGAGACCAGGGGCTTGAACCCGGGTCCTTGTGCCCTGGAATGTGTACATTGAACCAGGTGCACCACCTCCTGGCCCTTTAGCATGATGGTTCTGCAAAGAGTTTCTCATACCTGAGGCTCCAAGAGTCTCAGGTTCCATTCCCCACACCATTATAAACCAGAGCTGAGAGAGAAGGAGAGGGAGAGAGCAGGAGAAGAGAGAGAGAGAGAGAGAGAGAGAGAGAGAGAGAGAGAGAGAGCAGGAGAGAGAGAGAGAGCAGGAGAGAGAGAACAGGAGAGAGAGAGAGAGCAGGAGAAAGAGGGGAGGGGGGGAGAGACACCATAGTCCCAGTCCACTGCTGGTGAAGTTTTTATGGCTGCCATGTTGACATTCCTAGTGGCTCTGGGACTTGAACTCATACTTGGCAAAGTGTGTGTCCTCTGGGTTGAGCTATCTCCCAGCCCTTTCTTCTTCTTCTTCTTCTTCTTCTTCTTCTTCTTCTTCTTCTTCTTCTTCTTCTTCTTCTTCTTCTTCTCCTCCTCCTCCTCCTCCTCCTCCTCCTCCTCCTCCTCCTCCTCCTCCTCCTCCTCCTCCTCCTCCTCCTCCTTCTAGCATTTGCCCTTCTTCCGTAGCCAGTCAACAGGTCAGGTTGAAAGCTGTCAGGAGCTGCTTGTTGCTGGCTTTGAAAGTGACTGGGATCCATGTGGATTCAGTCGGCTAGGAAGGATCCTCAGTTTCCCCAATGAATGGGTACTCACGGGATGCACCACGGGAAGGTCGATCCAATGCATCCCTCCCAGCCCCTGATTTTACTTTACTTTTAATTAAATTTTTTTTTCTTATTATCTTTATTTATTTATTGGATAGAGACAGCCAGAAATCTAGAGGGGACAGGGAGACAGAGAGGGAGAGAGACAGAGAAACACCTGCAGCCCTGCTTCACCACTCGCAAAGCTTTCCCCCTGCAGGTGGGGACCGGGGACTCAAACCTGGGTCCTTGCGCATTGTAACATGTGCGCTCAGCCAGGTGCGCCACCACCCGGCCCCCTGATTTTGCTTTAAATAGACACTTCCGAGTGACTTTCTCTAAAGGTGTCCTGAGTCACACCCCTGAGTGGTCTCTTGTGTCCATTGCTTTGACCCTTTCCAGGAAATACTGCTTAATATTTGAAATCACATTTCTCTTGGCAGTCACCCAAGACTGTCTGTTGGGGAGTGGCCCTTGTTTTGTTTCGGTGGGTTCTGTTTTGTGATATTTAGTTCTTTTCTCTCTTTTTTTAAAATACTTTTTAGAAATGATTTTATTATCTTTATTTATTTATTGGATAAATTCAGCCAGAAATCAAGAGGAAGGGGGGAGATAGAGAGGGAGAGACAGAGCGACACCTGCAGCCCTGCTTCGCCGCTCACAAGGCTTTCCCCTGCAGGTGGGGACAGGGGCTCGAACCCAGGTCCTTGCGCACTGTAACATGTGTCCTCAACCAGGTGCGCCACCAGCCGACCCCTCTTTTTCTGACTCTATTTAGTTCTTTGATCTTGACATGTACTTGTTTCTTTTAAACTATGGAAATTAGTCTATCAACTAGATAGTAGATATTAATTTTCAGCTTATTGTCCCACATCAAAATCCCATAGAATTTTTTTGTACACAGATATCATAATATCTTTTTAAAAATATTTATTTATTTCCTTTTTTATTGTTGTAGTATTATTATTGTTGTTCTTGATGTCGGCGTTGTGGGATAGGACAGAGAGAAATGGAGAGAGGAGGGGAAGACAGAGAGGAGGAGAGAGAGACAGACACCTGCAGACCTGCTTCACCGCCTGGGAAGCGACTCCCCTGCAGGTGGGGAGCCGGGGGCTCGAACCGGGATCCTTACACCGGTCCTTGCGCTTTGCACCATGTGCGCTTAACCCACTGCGCTACCGCCCGACTCCCTGATTTCATTTTTCTATTGGGAGTGAGGGTGTCTTTATTTTTCCTTACAAACACAGAATGTATTGCCTGTAACAAACTCAAATGGCAAACCAGGAGATGGCTCACCGGGTAGAGTGCATGCTTCAACCCACGTTTGAATGCCCAGATAAGAGAAACAGAGCCTGGCTCACTCTGGTGATTTCCAGATTCGCTTCCCTTTCTGTGATGGTATAAAAACAAGATTCCCGGTGACAAACACTTAGGGTCCTGGTTGGATGGGGCTACAGAGCCCTCTGGTCATGTTCACCTGCCCTTCACCCTCCTGGGAGTCTGGACCCAAATTCTTTATGGGGAGCAGAAGGTGGGAGTTCTGGCTTCTGTCATTGCTTCTCCACTGGACATGGGTGTTGGCAGGTGGATCCACACCCCCAGCCTGTTTCTTTCTTTCTTACTTTTTCAAAATTGATTTAATTATGAATAGCAAATCCATTGGATAACAGGGGTACAATCCCACACAATTCCCATCACCAGAGTTCCCTGTCCCATCCCCTCTATTGGAAGCTTCCCTATTCTTTACCCCTCTGGGAATCTGGACCCAAATTCTTTATGGGGAGCAGAATGTGGGAGTTCTGGCTTCTGTCATTGCTTCTCCACTGGACATGGGTGTTAGCAGGTGGATCCACACCCCCAGCCTGTTTCTATCTTTCTTTCTTTTTTTAAAATTGATTTAATTATGAACGACAAGTCCATTGGATACGAGTGGTACAATTCCATACACTTCCCATCACCAGAGTTCCCTGCCTCATCCCCTCCATTGGAAGCTTCCCTATTCTTTATCCCTCTGGGAGTCTGGACCCAAATTCTTTATGGGGAGCAGAAGGTGGGAGTTCTGGCTTCTGCAATTGCTTCTCTGCTGAACGTGGGTGTTGGCAGGTGGGTCCATACCCCCAGCCTGTTTCTTTTTCTCTTTCTTTCTTTTTTTTTTTTTAAATTGGCTTAATTATGACCGACAAGTCCGTTGGATAAGAGTGGTACAATTCCATACACTTCCCATCACCAGAGTTCCCTATCTCATCTCTTCCATTGGAAGCTTTTCTATTCTTTATCCGCTGGGAGTCTGGACCAAAATTCTTTATGGGGAGCAGAAGGTGGAAGGTCTGGATTTTGTAATGGCTTCTTCACTGGACATGGGCATTAGCCGATCGATCCGTACTTCCAGCCTATTTCTCTCTTTCCCTCGTGGGTCAGGGCTCTGTATAGGTGGGGTTCTAGGATACGTGGGTGTGGTTGTCTGTCCAGGGAAGTCATGTTGGTGTCATGGCAGCAACTGCTACTTGATAAAAAGCAGAACAAATTGTTTAATAGTCAGGAACCTAAAGGCAATAATATGGCAGATGAGATTTTGGGTTCTTCGTTTGGGGAAAAGTTAGGAAGTCTATTTCAGGTATATTCCAAGGGCCCATGACTTTACTAATTTTTGCCTGAGTCTGACAGCTAACATGCAGGTGGACCAAAGGTATTATCTGATAATATTTATTTTTCCTTTTGTTGCCCTTTTTGCTTTATTGTTGTTGTTGTTATTGATGTCGTTGTTGTTGGATAGGACAGAGAGAAATGGAGAGAGGAGGGGAAGACAGAGAGGGGGAGAGAAAGACAGACACCTGCAGGCCTGCTTCACTGCTTGAAAATTGACTCCCCTGCAGGTGGGGAGCCAGGGACTCCAACAGGGATCCTTAAGTTGGTCCTAGCGCTTTACGCTATGTGCGCTTAACCTGCTGCGCTACCACTCGACTCCCAAATTCACCATTTTTAACAGATGAGTAGTATTCCATTGTGTATACAGACCACCACTTGCTCAGCCACTCATCTGTTGTTGGACACCTGGGTTGCTTCCAGGTTTTGGCTATTACACATTGTGCTGCTAAGAACACAGGTGCACACAGATCTTTTTGGATGGGTGTGTTGGGTTCCTTAGGATCTATCCCCAGGAGAGGAATTGCAGGATCATAGGGCAGGTCTACTTCTAGCCTTCTGAGAGTTCTCCAGACTGCTCTCCACAGAGGCTGGACCTGGAATCCCGGTTCTGTGTTGAGCAGCGGATCTGGGATCTCTGAGAAGCTGTGGCATTTCCTGCCTCGGTGCTGTCCCTGCCAGGCAGGAGTGTGGAGCTCTGCCTCACGGGATTGCTCTGAGCTCCGCACAAGCCGCCATCAACAACCAGTGGCCGCTCCTCTTCCGTACTGCCCACCCCCACCCCCATGTCCCACTCATTTTGATTTTTTACAATCCAGGATAAGAAGCAGGTATGATGTTTAGACTCTGCAATCTTCTGTTCACATGGTCTGGGACGTGGCTGAGTGAATACTTCTGTTTAGAATTTTTTTTTTCTCTTTCAAATCTCTTTGCTGGGGGGGGGGGTAGATAGCATAATGGTTATGCAAGCAGACTCTTATGCCTGAGGCTCCCAAGTCTCAGATTCAATCCCCTTCACCACCATAAACTGGAGCTGAGGATTGCTCTGGTAAAGAAAAATGAGAACAAATCTCTTTACTGGAGAAGTCATGATTTATGGGACAGTTGTTGTCACATGAGTACAATATATTACTTTTTTCTTTTCTTTTCTTTCTTCCTTTCTCTCTCTCTCTCTCTCTTTTTTTTTTTTTTTTTTTTACCAGAGCACTGCTCAGCTCTGGCTTACTGCGGTGCAGGGGATTCAACCTGCCACTTTGGAGCCTCAGGCATGAGAGTCTGTTTGCAGAACCGTGATGCCACCTACCCCCACTCAGTACGGTATATTGCACCTTGTGACTTCCTTTTCAACACTGCTGTTGCTGTTTCTTAAGTTCCACATATGAGTGAGGACATTGGGCATTGACCCTTCTCCTCTTAGCTTACCTCACCTCGTGTGATTCCGTCAGGTTCCAGCCAAGATGTGACAAAGGAGAAAATGTCACCCCACACCCACCCCATTCCACACGGAGCAAGGACTCCGATATTAGACCAGACGCCATCAAACACACACATCTCTGAAGACTCAAGTCCTGAAGCAAGGAAAGCAGAAGCAGAATAGGCCGGTGGGAATCATCATATTGAAAATGCTGCTGTGCGTTAAAGGGGACATCACCAAGACAAAACTGATGATGGTAGAAAAGCTTTACATGCCGCACCGTTGACGACACAGGTGACCATGAGCAAGGACCCCCTGGGTTCAAGCCCCTGCTCCCCACCTACAGGGAGGAAGTTTCATGAGTGGTGAAGCAGGGCTACAGGTGTCTGTCTTTCTTTCCCTGCCTCCCCCCACCCACCATCTCAATTCCTCACTGCCCTACCAAGTAGAAACAAAAGGAAAAATATTTTAAAAGCCACTGGGAGCAGGGCACCAAACCTCAGCCTGGTGGAAAAAATAAGGTGGAGGCTGGGCAGTAGCGCAGCAGGTTAAGTGCACATGATGCCAAGCACAAGGACCGGCTTAAGGATCCCGGTTCGAGCCTCCGGCTCCCCACCTGCAGGGGAGTCGCTTCACAGGTGGTGAAGCAGGTCTGCAGGTGTCTGTCTTTCTCTCCCTCTTTCAGTCTTCCCCTCCTCTCTCCATTTCTCTCTGTCCTATCCAACAACAGCAGCAATGGCAACAATAAAAATAACAACAAGGGCAACAAAATGGGAAAAATGGCCTCCAGAAGCAGTGGATTCATAGTGCAGGCACCGCACCCCAGTGATAACCTTGGAGGCAAAAAAGAAAAAAAGAAAAAAGAAGGCTAATAACCAAAATCGAGGAAGAACTCATGGATATCAGCAACAACAACAACAACAACACCAAGTAACTCCACTGAAAAAATGGGGAGAGGACAGAACAGAATCTTAGCCAGCAGAGATACTTAGATGGCTAAGACATTTATAAAGAAGCAAAGTACCAGCACCTTTTCTGAGTAGTAACTCTTCTTATTATCATTATCTTTATTCATTGGATAGTCCTTGTGCACTCAACTGGGTGCATCACCACCTAGCACCGAGATCATTAAATCTCTACTGTGACAAATTTCTATTAAAATAATCATACTGGGAGTTGGGTGGTAGCTCACCAGGTTGAGTGCACATAGTACACAGCACAAGGACCCATGCAAGGATCCTGGTTTGAGCCCCCGGCTCCCCACCTGCGGGGGGGGGGGGGTTGTCACTTCACAAGTGATCAAGGCAGGTCTGCAGGTGTCTCTCCCCCTCTCTGTCTTCCCTTCCCCTCTCAATTTCTCTCTGTGCTATCCAATAAGAAATAGAAAGAGAAAAAAGAAGAAAAGAGAGCAGAAGTAGGGGAGTCACTTCCCAGGCGGTGAAGCAGGTCTGCAGGTGTCTGTCTTTCTGTCCCCCTCTCTGTCTTCCCCTCCTCTCTCCTCTCTCCATGTCTCTCTGTCCTAGCCAACAACGACGACAGTGGGGAAAAGATGGCCACCAGGAGCAATGGATTCATACTGCGGGCACCAAGACCTAGCCATAACCCTGGAGGCAAAAAAGTAATAATAATCATACTGATCAAGTGAAGAGAAAACGCCTAACTGCAGGAAACTTCCTGAGTGTGCACATCACGCATGCGGAAGGAAATCAACTTTCCCAGGCGCCATGAGGCTCCTTCTCTGTAAAGCCGCCCCCCTCCCAGCACCTTCACAAAGTTTTGCAAACACAAAGGGTGGCTGGAAAAGCATCCTGATTCTCCACCTTTACACAGGCAGCCTGACCTGGAGGCGGTTGCCATGGAGACTAGCCATGTGGTGCAGCCTTCTCTTCTGAATGAGTAGCAAGTCACTTCTACAAAAAAAAAAAAAAAAAAAAAAAAAGCCAAGTCTGGACTTGCGGGAGGAGGGCAGGAGGTGGGGAGAGCAAGAAACTGAATCAGAGGGACTGAGTGGTATATCCCAGGCCCCAGAGAGGGGTGAGGGAGAGGGTGGAAGGTTCAGAGAGAAATCTCAGAATGAATGAGACTAATGTCTGTGACTGTCCAGCACTGAAGCGGTTTTTTTTGTTTGTTTGTTTTGCTTTTTTTTTTTTTGTTTTTGGTGGTTGTTGATTTCTTTGTTTTCCAGAGTCACTGGATCCAGATGCAAAATGCTTCTGAGCAGAAGTGACTTCCACCAGCCCCCCCATACACACACCCTTCTGCCCCTCAGCTGCAGCTATCTCTGCTGTCCCTCCTCTCAAATGAAAAGGCACAGCCTCTACTTGAGATCAACAGACTGTGCTCTCACCACAAGCACCTGTCTGAGCACATGAAAAAAAAAAAAAAAAAGCAAAGCGCAAGGACCGGCATAAGGATCCCGGTTCGAGCCCCCGGCTCCCCACCTGCAGGGGAGTCGCTTCCCAGGCGGTGAAGCAGGTCTGCAGGTGTCTGTCTTTCTCTCCCCCTCTCTGTCTTCCCCTCCTCTCTCCATTTCTCTCTGTCCTATCCAACAACGAACGACATCAACAACAACAATAATGACTACAGCAAAGCTACAACAACAAGGGCAAAAAAGTGGTCTCCAGGAGCAGTGGATTCATGGAGCAGGCACTGAGCCCCAGCAATAACCCTGGAGGCAAAAAAAAAAAAAGAGAGAGAGAGAGAGAGAGAGAGAAATCAGAAAGGAGAAGCCTGGAAGCGTGGGAAGTGGAAGAGCTTAACTTCAGTCTCCAGAGTCCCCTGAGGCTACAGATGATGAGTGTGAAACAGAGTCTTGCATAGAAAAAAAATTGGATGTTCTGACTTAGACACTTTCATACCCCACTACAATCTCGAGGCCCTTCTATGTTTCCAGAAATGGCTCTAAATTGTTCATAAATGGCATAAACAAAAAAAAAAGGGGGGGGGGAGTGGATGCTGGCTGTTTGTAACTAAAGTGAAAAAAGAAGTACCAAAATTCTCTTTTTTTTTTTCAGGCTCCTATACCTCAAAGCTCATCCACACCAGTGAGCTACCAATTCTTAGGAGATAAAGATGGGAGAGACTGGAGCGAGGGGGAGGTATGGGCTACTGCGCTCTCTCTCTCCCAGGTTTCTTTTCTCCTCAATGAACTGAAAAGTCAACTCAAGACGGACAATCATCAGCTGCCGGAAACTGAATCTAGTTGGCCCACCTTATACACCGGCATCATTAAGGACAAGATTTTCAGAGATTCCATCAGCACTTTTTTTTTTTTGCTATTGCTTGTGGAGCTGGTTTGGATCTAACTTGAGCTAACACACACACACACAGACACACACACCTGCCAAGATCCACCCCCCCCCATTTTTCTTTTTCCTGAGATAAATGTCCCCTCAACAACCTTGAAAATGTTACAGTGGGCGATTCATTACAGCGCAGACAGAGGCCTGGACCTGTTCATCTGTCCTTACTAAGGTAGCTCCAGTCACGAGGTAAAACTGTGAGGCGTGTGAACCCCCACGTCCCCCACACCCCCACGGCTTAGCCCCACTCACCGTCAGCTACAGAGATTTGGCTGCTGCTGTTTGCTTTGTGTGCTGACAGAGGTAGTTGCTTTCAGGAAGCCTTGATGTCAAAGAGAATTTTTTAATTAATGATTTACAGAATTAGAAGATAACAGGAGTATAATTCCACACGAGCCCCACCACCAGAGTTCTGTATCCCCATTCCCTCCACTGGAAACTGCGGTAGTTCTCCTAAGGTGACAGATAGGGGCTGGTTATTCTTTCTATAACTACCAATATTTGTATGTATTTGCCCACTTTATTCCATGGCCCTGCCTTCTCTACCTTTCTAAATCACGCGTACTATTTCTGAGTGGCCCCCCTTCCTCTTATCTTTCTGGGTCCTGGTGGAATTGAAATTCAGAGCCCTCTGGTCACCTTGCCCTAACATTTCTCCTCCTCTGGGAATATGGGCCAAAATTCTTTATGGGGAGCAGAAGGTGGGAGTTCTGGCTTCTGTCATTGCTTCTCCGCTGGACATGGGTGTTGGCAGGTGGACCCACACCCCCAGCCTGTGTCTGTCTGTCTTTCCCTAGTGGGGCAGGGCTCTGGGGAGGGGAGGCTCCAGGACACAATGGGGGAGGGCGTCTGCCCAGGGAGGAGGTCAGGATGGCGTTATGGTGGCGTCTGCAACTTGGTGTCTGAAAGGCAGTAAGATATAAAGCAGGACAAACCAATAAAATTAAAGAATAAGCAGGAATCCCAAAATGAGAACAGAGAAGATGAGAATAAGGATCTCAGGGTGGAGAGAAGCTAGAAAGTCTATCTTAGGCATGTTTGAAGGGGCCCATGACTTTAGTAATTTTTGTTTGAGTTTGATAGCTAACATGTAGGTGGGCTGAAAGTGGGCTAAATGGGAATATATATGGGCCCTTGGTCAGACTGACGGAGTGAACACTTAATTGTATTTATATACCTTCTTCTACTTTGGGAGCTACTCTCTGTCCTGACCCAGAAGCTCCCACTCCCCACCTGCAGGACAGGACACTTCATGACCGGTCAAGCAGGCCTGCAGGTGTCTCTCACTCTCTCTCTCTCTCTTTTAATTTTTTTAAAAAATTATATTTATTTATTTATTGGATAGAGAGAGCCAGTAATCAAGGGGAGAGAGGGAGAGACAGAGAGGGAACAATACAGAGAGACACCTGCAGCACTGCTTCACCATTTGCAAAGCTTTCATTTTGCAGATGGGAACTGGGGCCTTGAACCTGAGTCCTTGTGCATAGTAACATGTGTGTTCTACCAGGTGCGCCACCCCCTGGCCCCTGTCTCTCTCTCCCTCTCTATCTCATCTCACCTCTTCATTTTTCTGTCTTGTCAACTAAGAGAGAGAGTGAGAGAAAGAGAGAGAGAGAGAGAGAGAGTAAAGAGGAAGGGAAAATTGGCCACCTGGAGCAGTGGATTTGTAGTACTGGCACTGAGCCTGGTGGCAAAAAATAATAATAATAATAATCAGAGAGTGGCATATGGTGTCTGCACTGAGCAGTGAGTCAGACCCCACCCCTCCAAGACAAGCAGGACCTGCTTTCCCCGTTCTGGAAGCTCTTCTGATGATGGGACACTGGTCTCTCACAGAGAAAAAGGCGGGGGCATGTTTCCTCCGTGAGAGTCTGGGCCGAACTCAAGATGGTGGCATCGTGGTGTCTTGGATATAGCTTTTGCCTGGGACTCTGGGGACACCACCCTGGGAGCCCTGAGCCACCATGTCAGCTGCCTACCCTCCCTCAGGCCACCATGCTGTGAAGGAAGTCCAAGTAGCCCTGGGGAGATCAGAGAGTAGGAACAGAGGGAGGCACCTGGCTGAGCACAGCCATTGCACCTGCGGCCGGCCGGCACCTGCTTATAACCCCCAGACTAGACACCGGGCAGTGGTGGGGGGGGGGATGCAGGGATAGGGGCAGAGCTGCTTCCTGAGACGGGCCCCCAATTCCTGTCCTGAAGCTGCCTTGCCAGCTGAGCGGGGTGACTGTCTCTGTGAGCAGTCATGTGGAGGGAGCGATCTGTTAGGTCAGTAACTAGCACAGCGAGTGATGGAAAACGAAAGTGGACAATTTGATTGAAACCCAAGGAGAATCTGGATTTTCTTCTCCACGAGGCGGGGAGCCATCCATCAGGCATTTCTAATCTGCAGGGCGACATGATCTGATTCATGTACCGGATGGAATCCAAGAGGCTAGATGGATTGGAAGGACAGGCACCGGAGATGAGGAGGAAGCTTGCAGGAATTCTCCAAGCTCACCTGTGTGTGAAAATCACTCAACGCCTGATAGAAGCTCAGATTGATCCCAAACAGCGCGGGGCAGCTAGTGGAGAACTGTGCCCAGGTGCTTTTAAGGTTTATTCCCTCCACCCCCGCAGTGCCAGGAGCTCAAACTCGGGGTCGCATACGTGCGTTCTAGCACTGAGATGCCTTCCTAAACCAGTTTTTTCACTTTATTTGTATAAGAGAGTCAAAGAGAAAAAGAAAGAGAGCAAGACACTGTTCTGTCATCTAGGGAGACAGCAGTATGGTTCTGCAAAGCCTCTCAAGCCTGAGGCTCTGAGGTCCCAGGTTCAATCCCCAGCACCACCAGCAGCCAGAGCTGAGCAGAGCTCTGGCCTTTCTGTATCTCTCTCATTAAAAATAATAATAATAAAAGGGGGTCAGGCGGTAGCGCAGCGTGTTAAGCTCACGTGGCACGAAGTGCAAGGACCAGTATAAGGATCTCAGCTTGAGCCCCTGGCTCCCCACCTGCAGGGCAGTCACTTGACAGGTGGTGAAGCAGGTCTGCAGGTGTCTGTCTTTCTTCCTCCTCCTACTCTGTCTTCCCCTCCTCTCTCCATTTCTCTCTGTCCTATCCAACAATGACATCAACAACAACAACAATAAGACAAGGGCAACAAAAGGCAAAATAAATAATAAAATTTTTTAAAAATAATAATAATAAATAGGGAGTTGGGTGGTAACACAGCGGGTTAAGCGCAGGTGGCGCAAAGCACAAGGACCAGAGTAAGAATCCCGGTCCCCCCAGCTCCCCACCTGCAGGGGAGTCGCTTCACAAGCGGTGAAGCAGGTCTGCAGGTGTCTATCTTTCTCCCTCCTCCTCTCTGTTTTCCCCTCCTCTCTCCATTTGTCTCTGTCCTATCCAACAACGACAACAACAACAATAAACAACAAGGGCAACAAAAGGGAAAAAATGGCCTCCAGGAGTAGTGCAGGCACCGAGTCCCAGCAATAATCCTGGAGGCAAAAAAAAAAAAAAAGCTGCAAAAAATAATAGTAAATAACAAGTTTAAAAAAATACAAACTTGAGAGGGTGCACTTGGTTAAGCACACACGTTATCATGCACAAGGACCCAGGTTCAAGACCCCCAGCTCCCCACTTGCAGGGGGGAAGCAGGTCTGCAGGTGCCTCTGCAGGTGCCTCTGGAGGTTCTCTGCCTCCCTCCATCTCTTTCTCCCTCTCCCCTCTCAATGTCTCTCTGTCTTGTCAAATAAAATGGGGGGGGGGGAGACAAACAGGAGAAATGGCCTCCAGAAGTGGTGGACTCTAAGTGCTGACACCGAGCCTCAGAAATAATAACCCTGGAGGCAATAAAAAAAAAACTAAAATAAAATTCACACTTGTTGCGATGAGAGTGGTGTGTCAGGGAAGTGTCTCTGTGTGTGTGCCGTGCGGTCTCCAGACTCTGTCCCAGGACTCCGTCTGCGTGAAATCCTAGGCAAACACTGCAAAGCATTTCTGGAGTCACAGAGACATACCCAGTGCCCACACATGTGCCCCTCCAGCCACCCCTGCCTGTGCTGTGTCCTCTGTCCCGCA
This sequence comes from Erinaceus europaeus, assembly GCF_950295315.1. Taxonomy (NCBI): domain Eukaryota; kingdom Metazoa; phylum Chordata; class Mammalia; order Eulipotyphla; family Erinaceidae; genus Erinaceus; species Erinaceus europaeus. The sequence continues at coordinate 202,716,488 of NC_080163.1, read as the reverse complement.
CTGTGACCTACAGGGGTTGCTGCTGCCAGCAGCCTGCAAACTACAATTCCTTTCCCAGAGAAATGACCGTACCTACCATGGTGTCTGTGTGTCTCTGGATCCATGTCAAGCTGCATTTGTGAAAATATTTTATTTAGTTATTATTAACTGCATAGAGACAGAGATGCCAAGAGGGGAGGGGGAGGTAGAGAGGGACACAGAGAGAGAGAGAGAGAGAGACACACACCTGCAGTCTGGCTTCACCACTCATGAAGCTCCCCACCTGTAAGTGGGGGCAAGGGCTTCGAACCCTGGTTCTTACTCATGGCAATATATATATATATATATATATATATATATATATATATTCCCCCTTTTGTTGCCCTTGTTTTTTATTGTTGTTATAGTTATTGTTGTTGTTATTGATGTCATTGTTGTTGGACAGGACAGAGAGAAATGAGAGAGGAGGGGAAGACAGAGAGGGGGAGAGAAAGACAGACACCTGAAGACCTGCTTCACCACCTGTGAAGCGACTCCTCTGCAGGTGGGGAGCCAGGGGCTCAAACCGGGATCCTTACTCCGGTCCTTGCACTTCACGCCACCTGCGCTTAACCCGCTGCGCTACTGCCCGGCTCCCTGGACCAACTTTTTAAATAAAACTTTTCTATTTGTTTCTTATGGGTTTCTCATGAAGTTTATATATATAATCTTATTTAATTACTGGATAGAGAAAGAAATTAGAGGAAGGGGAGAAGGAGAAAGAAAGACATCTGCCATACAGCTTCACTGCTTATGAAGTGCCCCCACACACCTGCAGGTGGGGCTGGGGCATTTGAACCCAGATGCTTGAGCACTCTAACGTGTGCTCAACCAGGTGCACCACCACCTGGCCCTGTTTCTTTTTTTCAAATATTTTTTTACTAAATTTTTTATCTTTATTTATTTATTGGGTAGAGACAGCCAGAGATGGAGAGGGGAGGGGATGATAGGACAAGAGACACTTACAGCCCTGCTTCACCACTTGCAAATCTTCCCCCCTGCAGGTAAGGGTCAGGGGCTTGAACCTGAGTCCTTGTGCCCTGTAACATGTGCGTTCAACCAGACCACCCGGCCCCAGGATTTTCTTTTTTTAACCATCATTTAAAAATTATATTTGTTTTATGAATTATAGAGATAGAAATTGAGAGGGAAGTAGGAGATAGAGAGAAGGTCAGCAGCTCCCACAAAACTGCTTCACCATTTGCAAATCTTCCCTCCTGCAGATGAGGATCAGAGGCTTGAACCTGGGTCTTTGTGCCTGGTAACATCTTCACATGGTTATTGTTCCACTAACCTCGTATTTCCATGAACCCTGTGTTTTTAATTGCATGTGTTTGTAGTAGTGCTACACCTGAGAGCAGGCCTGCTAGTTACCGGGTGGACATACACAAATCCTCAAAGATGTCTGGGTGATATTAGACTGCAGCTGAAGCATTTCTTCCTCTCTTTCTTTCTTTCTTTCTTTCTATCTTTCTTTCTTTTTTTTTCATTTTTCCTCAAGGGTCATCGCGTGGGCTCGGTGCCTGCACTACAAATCCACTGCTCCCGGAGGCCATTTTTTTCCATTTTGTTGCCCTTGTTGGTTTATTGTTGTAGTTATTATTGTTTTTGTTATTGATGTCATTGTTGTTGGATAGGACAGAGAGAAACGGAGAGAGAAGGGGAAGACAGAGGGGGAGAGAAAGACAGACACCTGCAGACCTGCTTCACCACCTGTGAAGCGACTCCCCTGCAGGTGGGAAGCTGGGGCCTCGAACTGGGATCTTTACGCCGGTCCTTATGCTTCACACCACCTGCGCTTAACCCACTGTGCTACTGCTTGGCCCCCTGCAACTGAGACATTTCTAAGATGAACCAAAAAGTTGTCTCCAGCTCAGCCATTCAGCTTTGGGAATGAAAGCATTCCCTCAGTGTATTGGGAGGGCTTGTTCCAAATAGACAATCAATTATTGAACAGAGTAAGTAAAAGTCACTTCCTAGGCCAGATGTGTGTGGAGTGGGACAATGTTTGCCAGTTACTGTTTAACATAACTCGGCAAATGGTATCCTGTGAGTTCCTGGAGAGAGAAAGTCAGCAACAGGTGTTCCTGGTGCAGAAGAGGCCACACCAAGCTGAAGCTAGGGAATCCCCTCTCACCAGGAGAGAATCCATTCTCCTGCAGGACTCCGCAAGGCACAAAACACCAGGCACGTTCCCAGAGCTGGGGAATCTTCCCTTGAGAGATCTCAGCAAAAACAGGAAAAACAACTTGGTGAGAATTAATGAAGGATCCCACTCCCCTCCCTCTCCTCCCTGGCAGTGGTGCTTTCATTGTCATACTTCCTTCTGCTGCTTCTCCCCCCAACCCCCGCCAACTGAGAAAGGTACACCCCAGGACAGGTAAGGACAAGGTGATTCCATGGACAGGGCTCTGAGGCAGCAAGTAGAGAGGTTAGAGGAGAGGGAGAGGGAGAGGGAGAGGGAGAGGGAGAGGGAGAGGGAGAGGGAGAGGGAGGGATGAGGGAGAGGAGAGGGAGAGGGAGGGGAGAGGGACTGGGAGGGGAGAGGAAGAGGGAGAGGAAGGGGAGAGGGACTGGGAGGGGAGAGGGAGAGGGAGAGGGAGAGGGACTGGGAAGGGAGAGGGAGAGGGAGAGGGAAGAGGGAGAGGGAGAGGAAGGGGAGAGGGAAGAGGGAGAGGGAGAGGAAGGGGAGAGGGACTGGGAGGGGAGAGGGAGAGGGAGAGGGACTGGGAGGGGAGAGGGAGAGGGAGAGGAAGGGGAGAGGGACTGGGAGGGGAGAGGGAGAGGGAGAGGGACTGGGAGGGGAGAGGGAGAGGGAGAGGGAGAGGGAGAGGGAGAGGGAGAGGGAGAGGGAGAGGGAGAGGGAGAGGGAGAGGGAGAGGGACTGGGAGAGGGAGAGGGAGAGGGAGAGGGAGAGGGAGAGGGAGAGGGAGAGGGACTGGGAGAGGGACTGGGAGGGGAGAGGGAGAGGGAGAGGGAGAGGGAGAGGGAGAGGGAGAGGGAGAGGGAGAGGGAGAGGGAGAGGGACTGGGAGGGGAGAGGGAGAGGGACTGGGAGGGGAGAGGGAGAGGGAGAGGGAGAGGGAGAGGGAGAGGGAGAGGGAGAGGGAGACCCAACCTTTTGCAGGCTCCCCCCTTCTTTGCTAGGCCACAGGAATGCAGATTCAGGTTGAGCCAGCCTGTTTTGGTAAGTAATCTAGGTGTTTAAAGACAGAACTTGGGTGACAGCAGAGCTTAACAATGACTCTGCAGCCCTAGCAAACAGGAGACCCACAGTCCCGCCCCAGCTCTGCAGGGACACTGGGACACGCAGACCCCAGAGGAGAGCACACCTGTCCACTGCACACTCAGGGCACACAGCAGCCTCCAGGGGGCCCATGCCCGTCCCCCCCCAGCTCCCTGCCTGCAGCCTGACGGGCACAATGGGATTTCTGTTTGCTCAGGTAGCATGTGATGGGCGGCCCCTGCTTTGCCTAGCCAGGAGCTGCAGGTCTCTAGGTAACAGGTGGCAGCTTCCAGGCTGCCTTCCAGGTATAAAAAGGAGTGAGCTCATAGGGGTGGGGCCCTGGGACTTGCAGGCAGAGGTGAAGGTGCAGCCAGGTGAGCCTAGGGCTCAGAGAGAGAGAGAAGGAGAGAGAGAGAGAGAGACTCACTCACTGGTCACCTGCCAGCCCAGCCTGTGACACCCCTGCCCCTCCAGCTGAGGATGGAGCCCAAAGACAGAGAGCAGCTGGGCTGCAGGAGGAAGAACCTGCTCTTCCTGAGGCCCCGGCTGTACATGCTGGAGAGGAGAAACACGGACACCGCGGTGGACAGCATGGCAGCAGGCGACAGGGCCGGGCCCCTGAGGAGAAGCCAGTCCGACAGGACCGAGTATGGCCAGAGGCTGCAAGGTGAGCAGAGGCCTGTGGCCAGGACCCGGGACCCGGCTCCTCCCGCTGCCCAGGCGCAGGAGAAAGCCCAGCACTGCCTCCTCCTCCTCTTCCTCCTCCTCTTCCTGCTCCTCAGACCATTGGGAGAGCAGGAGACTAGTTCCAGCCCTACCTCCCCTGCGAGATGACCTCACTGGGGTCCAGCACAGCAGCCTAGGGGGCTCCCCTCTCTGAGGCCAAGGGTCTTTTGTAGATTTGAAGTGCACCCCAGTTCCCAGGTGAAATGAAGACGGGAAAGGGAGTGGGCAAAATGTTGCTTCCCCTGGGGAAAAAACATACGAAGACTAATACGGTTCACGCTGAGCAGTGAGCACGGTCATGGGCAGGTGGGATGATGGCCATCGTTGATAATGCCTTGGGGGCAGAGGGGAGGCCAGGCACTGGCGCACCTGGTTGAGCACTCACACGACAGTGTGCAAGGACCCAGGTTCAAGCCCCTGGCCCCCACCTGCAGGGGGAAAGCTTCACGAGTGGTGAAGCAGGGCTGCAGGTGTCTCTCTGTCTCTCTCCCTTCCTTCTTAGTGTCTCTCTGTCTCCATGCAATAATAAATAAAAATATTTTTAAATGGCTTGGGAGCTCACTGGAGAACAGCAGCCCTGATGGAGATGGTGAGAGTCATGCCCCATGGAATATGCCTTCCAAGGAAATGACTGCAGATTATTCTGTGGTCGTCTCCAGAGAAGGGACTACGGCTCTCCTAACTGGTTTCTTTCCTTTCCTTCCTCTGTTTTTTTCTTTCAATTTTCATAATTTATTTTAATTTTTAAACTTTATTTTGGATAGAACAGAGGGAAATCACAGAGAGCTCATTATACAGTTCATTTTATTTTTTTTAATATTGATTTATTTACTGGATAGGAAAAGAGAGAAACTGAGATGAAAGGGGGAGACAGAGAGGGAGAGAGGCAGAGAGACACCTGCAGCCCTGCCTCACCACTCATGAAGCTTCCCCCCTGCAGGTGGGGACCAAGGGCTCAAATCCAGGTCCTTGTGCACTGTGATGTGTGTGTGTTCAACCCAGTGTACCACCACCCAGCCCTCTGGTCACACAGTTTAAATGCAGCTAAACAATCTCATGAAAGATTCCTGATGGGAGTTCATGACTCTTAAAAGTCCTGACAGCCCAGGATTTAACAAAATTTAACGAAAGCCAAAATGTAGACTCAGGCCTTACCCTTTAACATTTTTCTTTAGAAAAAAAAAAAAGGAAGGGATATTATTTGATCTCTGAAATGAATCATTCCCAAAGCAATGGATGTACTAGAAAGAATAAATATTTTCAAGTTATACACATTTGGTTTCCAATCTTGCCTGTCAGTGTTTGCCACCTCTACACACATGACTTAAAAGTCTCTCAGCCTCAAGTAGTCTGTCTGTGGAAATGGCAGGAAGGAACATGGATGTCCTGATGGAAAGAATGAGGTCAGATGACCACAGAAAGTGCTTATCAGTTTGATGGTCCTTTTCTTTCTAGGAAAAGTGGGTACCGTCATGGTTATGACAGAGCTTGTTTTCTGTTCATCCAAATTTAGCAGTCTATAGTGAGCATGAACTCTCGTCTGTCCTTTGATGGGGAGGGCACAGACAGAAATTCTGAAGGCGCCCAGGGCTTTGTCCCTAATAGCATGCTGCTTCTGACATTCCCTGATGCTCAAGTTTCAGTTGATATTTTTCATTTCATTAGCAAAACAAAAATGCAGAGGACATCTTGGCTGTTCACCTTAGAAACACAGCTGAAAGGACACAATTTGTAGTCCCCAAGATACAGCCGCCCTTAGAGGTCACTTAGCAGGAAACCCTGGTTTCTGTGCTCATTGGATTTGTGGCTCCCATGGTGTGTGTGTGTGTGTGTGTGTGTGTGTGTGTGTGTGTTAATGATTAACAAGACTGTAAGATAACAGGGGCACAATTCCACAGTTCCCACAACCAGAATTCCCTGTCCCTTTTCCTCCATTGGAAGCTTCCTTATTCTTTATCCCTCTGGGAGTCTGGACCCAAATTCTTTGTGGGGAGCAGAAGGTGGGAGTTCTGGCTTCTGTCGTTGCTTCTCCACTGGACATGGGTGTTGGCAGGTGGACCCACACCCCCAGCCTGTCTCTGTCCCTAGTGGGGCAGGGCTCTGGGGAGGGGAGGCTCCAGGACACACGGGTGAGGTGGTCTGCCCAAGGAGGTCAGGTTGGCATCACGGTAGTGTCTGCAGTTTGGTGTCTGAAAGGCAGTAAGATATAAAGCAGGACAAATTGCTTAATAAACAAGAACCCAAAGGTAGGAATAGAGCAGATGAAACTAGAGGTCTTCATTTCGGAAGAAGCTAGGAAGTCTATTTCAGGTGTGTTCCAAGATTCCTTGAGTTCTGACAGGCCTTGGGCCTTGTCGTTGAAGGAGGAAGGGCAAACTCCTGAACCCCTATAAAGGGGTTCTATGCCTCTAGAACTGTCTGTGCCTGAGAAAAATCTGAAAATCTGAGCAGTGAAGATAGGCGGGTCTCTGGAGAAATAACAGTTCTTGGGTGTAATTCTCTCTCTTTTTTATAACTTTATTTATTTTCCCTTTTGTTGCCCTTGTTGTTTTTATTGTTGTAGTTATGATTGTTGTTGTTACTGATGTCATTGTTGTTGGATAGGACAGAGAGAAATGGAGAGAGGAGGGGAAGACAGAGGGGGGAGAGAAAGACAGACACTTGCAGACCTGCAAATTGTTGAACAATCATGAACCTACAGGCTGGAATAGTGCAGATGAAGACATCTCCATTTTGTAACCAAATCCCAGTCTGGAGCTGACAGAGTTTTTCTCCAAGATCCTTCTGTAAGCATTTGCCAGTAACGAAGGCATTTTTCTCATTAGGGTCAGAGCCGTCAGTCCTGTGGGGCAGGCTGGCCTGCTCCAGCCCACCCCACCCCTCCCCCAGCACACGGAGGAGTCCCAGGTCACCATAGGGGACTCTCTACTTCTGAAGCTTCCACAACTTTTGCTCTGGTTGGGTTGGTGTTGTCCCCAAGGGCACCAAGCAGGGCCAGAGCTGGCTCAAGTCCAGGCCAGATGTCCCCAAGCAGGGTGAGGTCACCGTGTGTCTAGGCTGGGCTGCTGTGAGTCGCTGCAGGGACCCTCTGCTGTGCCTCTCCTCTCCTCTCGTCTTTCTCTTTCCCTACCTCCTTCCATTTCTTTTTCTTAAACTTTTTTTTTTTAATCTTTATTTGCTGGATTGAGACCGTCAGAAATTGAGAGGGATGGGGGGTGATAGAGAGGGAGAGAGACAGAGAGACACCTGCAGCCCGGCCTCACCACTTGTGAAGCTTTTCCCCCTGCAGGTGGGGAACAGGGGCTCGAACCTGGGTCCTTGTGCGCTGTAACGTGTGCGCTCAACCAGGTGCGCCACCGCCTGGCCCTCCGTTTTTTGTTTTTAAATCATTTTATTTATTTATTATTGGATATATAGACAGAAATTGAGGGGTAGGGGAGATAGATAGATAGATAGACAGACAGACAGACAGACAGACACCTGCAGGCCTGCTTCACCACTCATGAAGCTTTCCTGTTGCAGATGGGGACCAGGGGCTTGAAGCCAAGTCCTTGTGCATAGTAATGTGAGCACTTACCCAGTTGTGTCACCACCTGGCTTTTGTCCTTCCTTCCTTCCTTCCTTCCTTCCTTCCTTCCTTCCTTCCTTCCTTCCTCCCTTCTTTTCTTCCTTCTTTCATTTTCAATTTTATTTTATTACCTTTATTTATTTGATAGAGACAGCCAGAAATCGAGCCGAAGAGGGAGATAGAGAAGGAGAGAGACAGAGACACACCAGCAGCAAGATTCAAGTACAAGATTCCTGGTGACGGAGGCTTTGAGTCCTGATGGATTTGGGATTCAGAGCTTCTGTCATTGCTTCTCCGCTGGACATGGGTGTTGGCAGGTGGATCCACACCCCCAGCCTGTGTCTGTCTGTCCCTAGTGGGGCAGGGCTCTGGGGAGGGGAGGCTCCAGGACACATGGGGGGGGGCGTCTGCCCAGGGGAGTCAGGATGGCATCATGGTAGCATCTGCAACTTGGTGGCTGAAAGGCAGCAAGATATAAAGCAGGACAAATTATTTAATAAACAGGAGCCAAAGGTAGGAATAAAGCAGATGAGAATAGGGACCTTAGGGTGGAAAGAGGCAAGGAATTATAATTTAGGTATGTTCTAAGAGGCCCATGACTTCACTAATTTTTGCCTGAGCCCAACACCTAACATGTAGGTGAGCTAAAAGTATTGTCTGGGGAGATGGTGTCAGAGTTGAGAATAGAGCTATCTGCTCTAAGTCTGGATCAGGACAGAGTAGCTCCCAAATATGAGGAAAGTCTATAAATACCATTAGCTGTTTACCCCATCGATCTGACCCAGGGCCCATGTCTATTCATATTCAGCACAGGAGCCTGTGTGACCTCCGAGTCCCTGTCAGTCTGAGCTCACAGTCCGTGGTCACAGCTGGAACATTCTAGGCTGCTCTCATGTCAGGACCTATCTTCCTTGAGAGGCAGAGCAGGCTGACCAGCCTCCCTTCAGAGAGTGGGGCAGTTGCTACCATGGCTGCTCTGTAGTGAGGGCAAATGAGCTTCATTTTCAGACAAAGTTCAGGATTCAGGGACCGTGGAATTTTTATCTAGTGGGTTCCAGAACTGGCTGCCAGCTTCTAAGACACCCCCCCTCCCCCCGCCAGCCCAGCCCAGTGGATTCTGCACTGCCTGGTCCTCAGAGCCAGTGGGTCCTGGGGCCGGGTGGAGCTTGCTCACACTGGAGCCCTCCCACTGCCCCCGTGGTCAGAAACAGCTGGCAGAGCAGGCCTCAAAGCCTCAGGACAAGGAAGAAGAAAGCCTGCTCTAGGGCCCTTTCAGATTTTGGCTGGGAGCTCCAAGAGGGCTGTGCAATCTGCCTTCGAACTGGGCTCGCCAAGTGCAGGACAGTAATCGAGAACATCTTGCCCCTTCAACGTGCTGGGCTGGGCTCCACGCACTTGCTCCAGGACCCCTTGAAGGACTCTGCATAGAGTGGGGGGTTTCAGCTGGGACAGACGTTCAGGATTCAGCCCTTCTATGCGAGGGTGTGGAAAGTGAGAGGAATGGGCTGGCGGGGGGGGGGGGGGGGGGCGAGTTGGGAGGGAAAGAGTGTCATCTGCTGGGGACCTGTGAGCCAGGAGGCCTCACCTTGTAATCCAGTTCCTGCTACCTACTCAAGACTGGCCTAATAGCCGACTTAACAGGTGTGTTGGGGAAGGGAGACTTTCCCTTCTAGGTTCAGCTGCTGGGTCTTCTAAGTAGACTGAAAACACACACACACACACACACACACACACACACACAGAGTTGTGTTCAAGACAACAGGCTCACAATGGAGTCACCTGTGTTAAGTGTCATGTTGCTAGACCCACTCAGTTTCATTTCACACAGCTCAGGTCTCTGTAAATGTTTTTTTTTTTTTTTTTTATTTTCTCTTTTGTTGCCCTTGTTTTTTTTTATTGTTGTTGTAGTTATTATTGTTGTTGTTATTGATGTCATCGTTGTCAGACAGGATAGAGAGAAATGGAGAGAGGAGGGGAAGACAGAGAGGGGGAGAGAAAGACAGACGCCTGCAGACCTGCTTCACCGCCTGTGAAGCGACTCCCCTGCAGGTCGGGAGCTGGTGGCTCGAACCGGGATTCTGACACCGGTCCTTGCGCTTCGTGCCACGTGCGCTTAACCCGCTGTGCTACTGCCCAACTCCCGGATTTTTTTTTCTTTTACAAAATTAAAAAAAAAATTATTTATAAAATGGAAGTACCGACAAGACTATAGGATAAGAGAAGTACATTTCCATACAAAGCCCACCCCCAGAGCTAGCTCCATATCCCATCCCCTTCCTTGAAAGCTTCCCTATCCTTTGTCCCTCTGGGAGTATGGACCCGGGATCTTAACCCAATTGCCAAATAATTGGTGATAGCAATAACTATCTATTGCCTTCGTAAACCCTAAGGTAGCAGTAACCCCCCCCCCCCCCCCGTCGCCTTCTCTATAAAGCCCATACATCTCCCAGTCCTGGAACCCCTAGGGGGGTTCACTTTCCTGCAGGCTTCTCTCAAGTGAAATGGGATCTTACACCTACTTGAATGGTCTGCCTGGCATCCTCTGCCCTCTCCCAAACAAGAGCGACCTTGTCATCCTCATCCTGCGTCTGTGCCCGGCACAGCCCTCCCCCCTCATCGCTCGTCTCTTGTACCTCTATGCCCATCACTCCAGGCAGCCCCAGGCTGCCAGGTGCCAAGCGGCCCCAGTGGAGACTCATGAACAAAGCCCATCAGGCCGTTAAAATCCACTCAGCTGCATTTAGGCTGTTCTTGACAGCTTCCACAAGTGGTGAGATGCCAGAGCTAATACCATCTTAACAGGAGGAGGAGAGGGGAGAGGGTCTGGAGAAAAGGGATCCCAAAAAAGTGGAGGAGTCTTTAGAAGGAGAGAGAGAGAGAGAGAGAGAGAGAGAGAGACCAGGCTGTGGCTGGGTTCTGTGGAGCTGGCTGTTTAAACGATAGCAGCATTCGACAGGCCAGCAAAGGGAGTATCGATTGGATAGTGAATAGCCCACACCAGAGAGTTACAGTGGCTGTGCTGCAGAGCCCTTTTCTCTGCAAAAGAGAGAGGGGTTTTAAGTCCCTAGTTGGGGGCTGAAGTGTCAAAAAGAAGGTGAGATTTAAAAAAAAATTATTAGTGATTTAATAATGATTAACAAGAGTGTGTAATAACCGGGGTAAAATTCCACACAGTTCCCACCACCAGAGTTCTGTGTCCCGTCCCCTCCATTGGAAGCTTCCCTATTCTTTTTTTTTTTTTTAATATTTATTTATTCCCTTTTGGTGCCCTTGTTTTATTGTTGTAGTTATGATTGATGTCGTTGTTGGATAGGACAGAGAGACATGGAGAGAGGAGGGGAAGACAGAGAGGGGGAGAGAAAGACAGACACCTGCAGACCTGCTTCACCGCCTGGGAAGCGACTCCCCTGCAGGTGGGGAGCCGGGGGCTCGAACCGGGATCCTTACGCCGGTCCTCGAGCTTTGTGCCACCTGCGCTTAACCCGCTGCGTTACCACCTGACTCCCAAGAAGCTTCCCTATTCCTTATCCCTCTGGGAGTCTGGACCAAAATTCTTTATGGGCTGCAGAAGGTGCAGAGGTCTGGCTTCTGTAATTGCTTCTCCACTGGACATGGGTGTTGACAGGTGGATCTGTAGAGAGGACGAGCTTTAACGTGACAAGAAGGACTGGTTTCTGAGGGCAAAGATGAGAGTCGCCTAGTGAGAAGAATTGTCAACAAGTAAGCTTCCTTGGGTGGTGCCTTCTCAAATTACATTGGGCTCCTAAAAGGGGGCAGTAGCCACTTGTTCAGTTAGGAGAATGAGCTCTTCTCCTCTGATGTGGGGAAGGACAACAGGACTAAGGCGAGAGCCAGAATTGCCCCTCAGTCTCCAAGCACCTTCCGTGCTCTTAGCTCAGAATTACCTGCATGCCAGAGGCTGGGAGCTACCAAGAGCCGGGCTCTGAGACTCTCGGGGTGGCCTGGATCAGACACCTTCACATATTTGTGATTGGTGTGTTCTGAACTTCTTCAGGTGATAGAGCTCATATTTGAATTCAGGTGCTTTAAATATTTGCAAAACAGAATGTCTTGCCTTAGCAGGCATTTTCCCCACAGGGCGAATCAGTAATCAGAAGTTGAAGCAACCTGAAGTCGACAGTGTATGTTTGTAGTGGGATGACTCTTCCCTGCTTCTACCATAAGCTTGACCTTCTCTCTCTATTTATTTTATTTTATTTGTGAGAGGGATAGGAGGAGGGAGAGAAAGAACCAGACATCACTCTGGTACATGTGCTACTGGGAACTGAACTCAGTGGAGGGGGAGGGAGAGAGGGGGAGAGAGACCTGCAGACCTGCTTCACCACTTGTGAAGTGACCCCCCTGCATGTGTGTGCTCTCCAGACTAAAGTAGCTATGTAGACCTCTAGGAAAACAAGTGTGGAACTCGGAGAGTGTGTGCTGGCCTGGGACAGTGGGGGCCTTGGTTTGGGTGTTGTTACACTTGGTTTTACTCAAAGCACTAAGAAAACATTAGCTTCAAATCTTATTGACGAAGAACTGGATGAGATGGAAATAGAATTCAATATTAGCGAAGATTAAAAGCCCATGATTATTTGTTGATAATCCTTTGTTGAAATAACGTTAGGATCCTGAATGCAAATAAATAAGAACTTTGGTGAGAGAAATATTACTTTATTAAAGTAAATATATATATATATTTCTTTTTTCTAATTTCTTTATTGGGGAATTAATGTTTCACATTCAACAGTAAATACAATAGTTTGTACATGTATAACATTCCCCAGTTTCCCATATAACAATACAACCCCCTCTAGGTCCTCTGTCATCCTTCTTAGACCTATATTCTCCCCACCCACCCACCCACCCCCAGAGCTTTTACTTTGGTGCAATACGCCAATTCCAGTTCAGGTTCTACTTGTTTGTTTTTTTTGTTTTTTTTTCCCATCTTGTTTTTCAACTTCTGCCTGAGAGTGAGATCATCCCATATTCATCCTTCTGTTTCTGACTAATTTCACTCAACATGAATTTTTCAAGGTCCATCCAAGATCGGCTGAAAACGGTTAAGTCACCATTTTTTATAGCTGAGTAGTATTCCATTGTGTATCTAGACCACCACTTGCTCAGCCACTCATCTGTTGTTGGACACCTGGGTGGCTTCCAGGATTTGGCTATTACACATTGTGCTGCCAAGAACATATGTGTACACAGATCTTTTTGGATAGATATGTTGGGTTCCTTAGGATATATCCCCAGGAGAGGAATTGCAGGGTCATAGGGTAGGTCCATTTCTAGCCTTCTGAGAGTTCTCCAGACTGTTCTCCACAGAGGTTGGACCAATTTACATTCCCACCAGCAGTGCATGAGGGTTCCTTTGACCCCACAATCTCTCCAGCATTTGCTGCTGTCACCTTTTCTGATGTGTGACATTCTCACAGGAGTGAGGTGATATCTCATTGTTGTCTTTATTTGCATTTCTCTGACAATCAGAGACTTGGAGCATTTTTTTATGTGTTTCTCGGCCTTTTGGATCTCTTCTGTGGTGAATATTCTGCCCATGTCCTCCCCCGATTTTTGGATGGGGTTATTTGTTGTCTTGTTGTTGAGTTTATATATTCTGGTTATTAGCTTCTTGTCTGATGTATGGCATGTAAATATCTTCTCCCATTATGTGGGGGGGTCTCTTGGTTTGGGTAGTAGTTTCTTTTGCTATGCAGAAGCTTTTTAATTTGATGGAGTCCCATAGGTTTATACTTGCCTTAGTCTTCTTTGTCATTGGATTCGTTTCATTGAAGCTGTCTTTAAAATGTATGTGGAGAAGAGTTCTGCCAATATTTTCCTCTAAGTATCTGATAGTTTGTGGTCTAACCTCCAAGTCCTTGATCCACTTGGAATTTACTTTTGTATTTGGTGAAATACAGTGGTTCAGTTTCATTCTTCTGCATGTTTCAACCCATTGTTTCCAACACCATTTGTTGAAGAGACTCTGCTTTCCCCATATAATAGTCTGGGCCCCTTTGTCAAAGATTAGATATCCAGAGGTGTATATATTTCTTTTTATTTACTTATTAATTCCCTTTTGTTACCCTTGTTGTTATCGTTGTTGGATAGGATAGAGAAAAATGGAGAGAGGAGGGTAAGACAGAGGGGGAGAGAAAGACAGACACCTGCAGACCTGCTTCACCACCTATGAAGTGACCCCTCCCCCTGCAGGTGGGGAGCCGGGGGCTTGAACCAGAATCCTCATGCCAGTCCTTGTGCTTTGTAACAACTGCACTTAACCCACTGTACTACCACCCGGCTCCCATAAATATATATTTTTAATGGACACAAGGAATTTTGGATTTTTTGAAATATCACCACCCGGCCCCTTAAAATAAATATTAAAGTCAACAAAATCATCTCCAGCAGCAATACTCCTTTGTGTTCTATTTCACCCTTTCATCATTTTTTCCCCACTCTGTTCTTGCAGTAATTCTTTAAAATAAGTAGAAAGCAGATTATCAACAGTGGTTAAGCTATATAAAGGCTGAACATTTTATCTGCTTTATACATTTATTTTTTACAGTAAATTACATTAAACTTTGGCAAAATACACATAACATGAAATTGACCATATTAACCCAATTTCATAGACTAAAACAATGACTGTTTTACCTTGTCCATCTGCTTTTTTTTCTCTGTGTAGCCCAGGATTAGTGAAGTCCTGTGGTGATGGTCTTTTTCTGTCTCACTTATCTCACTAAGCATGACACCTTCTAGGTCCAGCCATGCTGCTGAAAATTCTGGGGTATCAACCTATAATTTTTTAAAAATATTTATTTATTCCCTTTGTTGCCCTTGTTTTATTGTTGTTATTGATGTCGTCATTGTTGGCTAGGACAGAGAGAAATGGAGAGAGGAGGGGAAGACAGAGAGGGGGAGAGAAGGATAGACACCTGCAAACATGCTTCACCGTCTGTGAAGTGACTCCCCTGCAGGTGGGGAGCCGGGGACTTGAACCAGGATCCTTACGCTGGTCCTTGTGCTTTGCACCGCGTGTGCTTAACCCACCACACTACCACCTGACTCCCTCTAGAATTTTTTAAAACATTAATAAGCTGTGTGCTTCAGTAGAAAATATATCTTATTATGGATGTTTTCCAGTTATTTCAACTTCTCTCTTTTTTTTTTTCTTCCTCCAGGGTTATTGATGGGACTCGGTGCCTGCACCACAAATCCACTGCTCCTGGAGGCTATTTTTTTCCCACTTTTATTGCCCTTGTTTTATCCTTCTTGTGGTTATTATTATTATAGTTGTTATTGATGTCGTTGCTGGATAGGACAGAGAGAAATGGAGAGAGGAGGAGAAGACAGAGAGGGGGAGAGAAAGACAGACACCTGCAGACCTGCTTTGCCGCCTGGGAAGCGACTCCCCTGCAGGTGGGGAGCCGGGGGCTCCAACCAGGATCCTGACACCGGTTTGATCCTTGCGCTTTGTGCCACCTGCACTTAACCCGCTGCGCTACCGCCCGACCCCCCAACTTTTTTTGTTTTTAAGGGGCATTCTGTTTGTTTTAATTTTATTAGTGATTGAATATTGATCTACAAAATGACAGAATAACAGGGATATAACTCCACACTGTTCCCACCCCCAGAGCTCTGTGTCTCCATTTCCTCCATTGATAACTGCAGTGGTTCTCCCAAGGTCACAGATAGGGGCTGACTTTTATTTCTATAACTCTGTATATATATATATATATCCTCTTTTTTCTATGGTCCTTCTCTCCCTTTCTTTCTTTTTCTCTTTTTTAAATTACCTTTATTTATTTATTGGACAGAGACAGAAATGGAGAGGAAGGGGGAGATAGAGAGGAAGAGAGACAGAGAGACACCTGCAGCCCTGCTTCACCACTAGAACCTGGGTCCTTGTGCGCTGTAACATGTGCCCTCAGCCAGGTGTGCCACCACCAAGCTGCCCTTCTCTGCCTTTCTAAGTCACACACCTGTTACTAATTTCAGATGTCCCCCATTTTTCCTCTTCTCTCTCCAAGTCCTGGTGGAGTTGGAGTTTAGAACCTTTTGGTCATCTTTTCCCTATCTAGGAGTATGGACCAAAATTATTATTTTTTGTCTATGAATAAACTATTTATTTTTTAGTTTTTATTTTTAAATTATTTTACTTAAATAAAACCAAGTAAGTATTTATAAGCTGGAATTACTTAACATTTAGGATGTCAGGGGCCACTTGGTGGCAATGGTCCAAAATTCTTTATGGGGAGCAGAAGGTGGGAGTTCTGGCTTCTGTCATTGCTTCTCCGCTGGACATGGGTGTTGGCAGGTGGACCCCACACCCCCAGCCTGTGTCTGTCTGTCCCTAGTGGGGCAGGGCTCTGGGGAGGGGAGGTTCCAGGACACATGGGTGAGGGCGTCTGCCCAGGGAGGACAGGATGGTGTCATGGTAGCATCTGCAACTTGCTGAAAGGCTTGAATACACTTAATTGTTTCTATCCTTTGTATAAAATCATAACTATTGCTGAGTCTGGGAATGTATTTCTATACATTTTACTTCCAGCCTGATGGTCAGGTTTATCATCTAATGTAATAGCAATGGGACAGATTCAAAACAAACTGTGACCATTAAGTAAGCATTGACTAGTGTGCTATAAGTCTCTGTTGTCTCTTTTAAATTAATTAATTAATTAAGCAATAACCCTGGAGGCAAAATATAAACAGATTAAATAATTAATTAATTAATCTATTTATATTTTGCCTCCAGGGTTATTGCTGGGGCTTGGTGCTTACACTAGAAATCCACTTCTCCTGGAGGCTATATTTTCCCTTAATGTTCCGCTTGTTGTTGTTTTATTGTAGTTATTATTATTGTTGTTATGGCTGTCATTGCTGTTGGGCAGGACAGAGAGAAATGGAGAGAGGAGGGGAAGACAGAGAGGGGGAGAGAAAGACAGACACCTGCAGACCTGCTTCACTGCCTGGGAAGCGACTCCCCTGCAGGTGGGGAGCCCAGGAAAGGGATCCTTCCCCCCGGTCCTTGTAGTTTGCGCCATGTGCACTTACCCTGCTGCAGTACCGCCTGGCCCCGTCTTGTCCCTTTGCTAACAGGTTTATATGATTCTGACTTCCAGGGAACAAATTGTGTTTTATGAATGTACCATGAATTGTCAAGAAGCCTACCTAACCTTTCCTTGCTGGCAATCCTCTGATAGCAGTGTTCTTCCTCCCTTCCTCCCTTCCTCCCTTCCTCCCTTCCTCCCTTCCTCCCTTCCTCCCTTCCTCCCTTCCTCCCTTCCTCCCTTCCTTCCTTCCTTCCTTCCTTCCTTCCTTCCTTCCTTCCTCTCTCCCTTCCTCCCTCCCTCTTTCTTTATTGCTCTTCTGTTTTTTCCTTCTTTCCTTTCTTTCTCTCTCTTTCTTCCTTTCTTTCTTTCCTCCAGAGTTATCACTGGGGCTCAGTGCCAGCACTATGAATCCACTGCTTCTGGCGGCCAGTTTTCCATTTTATTGGACAGGACAGAGAGGAACTAAGAGAGGAGGGGGAGAGAGGCAGAGAGATACCTGCAGACCTGCTCCACCACTTGTGAAGTGTCCCCCCCCCATCACCGCAGGCAGAGAGCCGGGGGCTGGAACCCAGATCCTTGCGTTTCATACGATGTCAACCAGGTGCCCTACTGCCGGACCTCTGTGTCCTTTCCAGCAAAGGAAGCAGAGACATCAGCAGAGCATCTCACGCGGGTGTGTTTCCGTCCCACAGAGAAGATGACCCCGCAGGCCGAGTGCTGTGCGGCTGAAAGCCTGACTCAGGAGGAGGAGCAGCGGACCCAGAGGATGATGACCAAGCGGCTGAGGGTCATACAGGAGCTGGTCCAGACAGAGAGAGACTACAAACATGACCTGGAGCTCTGCATCCGCGAAGTGGTCCAGCCCTTGAGAGATAAGCAGGTCAGTGAAACTGGAGGCCGCCTCACCCTCCGCTCACACCGAGTGGACCCACAGTGGCCACACCCTATGTGGGGAAGTGGTAGCTTCTGCTGCAGTGAGAGGTGACGGCCCTTCCCCATCCCACCCGCAGTCCCAGGGTTTGCTGCTGGGACTCGCGTGGGGGGCCTCTCAACAGAGGTAAGTCACACTGGCCTCTCGTGTTAACTCTGGTGGCTAACAACAGGAAAAGACCAGGAGACCATTTGGTTGCAAATGATCCGTTTATTGTACAGAAGGCAGGCTTTAAGTAGCAGGAGGGAACAAAGGACATTTTTCATCTGTGGTGATAATGATGGGTTTTGAAGGTCAGAACCCTCATGGTGAAGGTTCTAAGGAATGAGGAGAATCGATAGTGGTAGAGGGGAGTTCCGGAGTGATTAGTGGCAAGGGAGAAGCAGACAGAGAGGATCCTTGAAGGTGGAAGGATAAGATAGAGGAGTTAGATCAAAGTGGAGGAGGGGGTTAAGGAAATAGAAAGGAAGAGCCTTTTTGGTCAAGGCGGAATGTTGATATGTGGAGTATGTGTGATCACAACAGGTGAAGTCTAGTGAACTTAAAGCAGGCAAACCATTTGGTTTCTAACAAGGAAATGAGTTACGTGTCAGGGGGTGTAGTTTCTTGTGATACTTGGGAGACTGACAAGGGGAAACTGAGTCAGGAAAGCTTTTCCCTCCATGCTTTACCCCTGAAAGGGAGAGACTGACAGGTGGGGTATATTTTCAGACCTCCATCTGTATGATGGGAGTTCCCCTATGCTCTAGCATGCTTTCACAGTTATCCTACAGTTTGTGTTGGGATAAGGGGAAGGGGAAGGGCCAAAGTCTCTTGTAGCTGCGGCGGGACACACCCAGAGTCGCTTTGAAGGCTGGGAGGGAGATAGCATAATGGTTCTGCAAAAAGACTTACACGCGGGGAGCTGGGTGGTGGTACGCCCAGCTAAGCTCTCACAGTGCAGTGCACAAGGACCCAAGTTCAAGCCCCCAGTCCCCACCTGCAGGGGGGAAGCTTCACAAGTGGTGAAGCAGGGCTGCAGGTCTCTCTTTCCCCCTCCCTACCTCCCACTCCCTTCTCAGTTACTTTCTGTCTCTATCCAGTAATAAGTAAATTAAAATATTTTTTTTAATCTTAAAAAGAGAGAGAGAGAGAGAGAAGTTGTAGGTGTGGCTTGGAAAGGAAGCCTATGTGTGTCTAAAGGAAGCCTAAAGGTGTCTATGGCAAGACCATAGACAAAATATGCAAGTATATATCAATAGATAGTTACAGAAATAATAGTCAACTCATCTCTGTGACCTTGGGAGAACCACTGCAGTTTCCAGTGAAGGGAATAGAGACACAGAACTCTGTTAGTGGGAAAAGTGTGGAATTAGACCCCTGTTATCTTGTAATTTTATAAATCAATATTAAATCACTAATTAAAAAAAACCTTCGGTTGAGCCTGGAGGATTTTCCCTAAACAAACCTTCAGTGAACTGAGGCCAGGCCAACCTTCGTGCTTGTTGCCAGGATCAGCAGAAGTCACTTCAGAGCAGTCAGTGTGGAAGCACCCAGTGGGAAAACTGGTTCTGGTAATTTATTCTCTAAGCCGGGCAGCGAGGAAGCCTTCTTCACCGCCCCTCCCCCTTTATTTGGCAGTTGGTCAAAGTGATGGCAGAGAGTCAAACACCTGTTCTTATTTGCCTTTGGAATTTCTAAAATTCACAAAAGTACCAAAAACACTGAGGGAACCGAGCTGCACCCCTCTCTCCGTTTCCGGAGAGGAACACCACCACCACCACTTCTTTCCCGTCCCTGGGAGCTGTTGCGCCACAAGCAGAAGCCTTTTGAGTGTGTGTATGGTAGATTTTTGTGTTTTTAAAAAATATTTATTTATTTAGTCCCTTTTGTTGTCCTTGTTGTTTTATTGTTGTAATTATTATTATTATTATTGATGTCATCATTGTTGGATAGGACAGAGAGAAATGGAGAGAGGAGGGGAAGACAGAGAGGGGGAGAGAAAGACAGACACCTGCAGACCTGCTTCACTGCCTATGAAGCGACTCCCCTGCAGGTGAGGAGCCGGTGGGGGGGCTCGAACTCGGATCCTTATGCCAGTCCTTGCTCTTTGCCCCACCTGCACTTAACCCGCTGTGCTACCTGATTTGCACCACTTGCACTTAACCCGCTGCGCTACCCGCTGCGCTGACTCCTGATTTTTGTGTTTGTAACCAAAATGACAAGAAAGATTACTTCAGACTTGTTCGTCTTTGCTCTAATTTGGTCAAAGTTCTACATTTTCTTTCTTTCTTTTTTTTTTTTTATTTTTATTTTGGATAGAGACAGCCAGAAATTGAGAGGGAAGGGGGAGCTAGAGAGACAGAGAGACACCTGCAGCCCTGCTTCACCACTCGTGAAGCTAACCCCCTGCAGGTGGGGACTGGAGACTTGATCCCAGGTCCTTCTGCACTGTGATATGCGCTCAACCAGGTGCGCCACCACCCAGCCCCAGCCTGTGCATTTTAAGCAGTGAATAGATTTCCCTTTGAGCCTCGCTCTCACATTCCTGTGGGACTTGCTGCATTTTTTTAAAATTTAATTTTGGATTTGTTTGAGAGAGACATCTGAGCCCTGCCTATTCAGCTCTGACATATTGTGGTGCCGGGAATTGAACCTGGGGTCTCAGAACCTCAGGCATGCCACACCGAGTTCTAATACCCTGAGGTCTTTCCCATCCTTCTGCTCAGCATTTGGAGGGGTGGGGAGATGTGCAGGGACCTCCTCCCTAGAGTGGGGAGAGTGTAACTTCAGCACCTTGCAGGGCGTCTCTGAGACTTGCATGTCCTGCCTTGTCTTCTAGCTGGGGTTCACTGGGGTTTGTCTGTACCTCTCAGAGCTGGGTTCTGTCTCTGGACGGTCCAGGCAGTTCTCAGATGTGGGGCTCTCAAGTCTGGCTCTGCTCCTGGTACCGGAGTGTCATCCCTTTCCTCTGAAGCCCCTGCCCACCATCTTCCTCCAGCTCAGCCCTCCGGTTCCCACTTCTTGACAAGAGAAACTCAGACATTGAAATCTAGTAAGATTTGGCTGCTTTCACTGGGAGAAGAGCAGATTTACAGTCATGAGAGTGCACTGAAACACAAGGCCAGCGAGCCAAGACAGAAGCAGGTTCTCAGGGGCCAGGTGGTGGTGCACTGGTTGAGTGTACACGTCACCATGCACAAGGACCCAGGTTCAAATCCCCACTCCCCACCTGCAGGGGGTAAAGCTTCACTAGTGGTGAAGTATGTCTGTGGGTGTCTCTGTCTCTCTTTCCGTCTCTGTATCTCCCTTCCCTCTCACTTTCTCTCTGTCTTATCTAATTAAAAAATTGAATTAGCAGGTCAGGCAGTGGCACACCGGGTTAAGCACACGTAGTACAAAGCACAAGGACCCGAGGAAGGATCCTGGTTCGAGCCCCCGGCTCCCCACATGCAGAGTAGTTGTTTCCCTCCTGTCTCAATTTCTCTCTATCTGATAAAATGGGGGGGAAATGGCCTCCAGGAGCAGTGGATTTATAGTGTAGGTACCAATCCCCAGTGATAACCCTGGAGGCCAAAAAAAAATTGAATTTAAAAAGAAAATGGAAAAAAATGGATTCATAGTGCTGGCACTAGTCCCAATAATAACACTGACGGACTGACGGCAACAAAAAAAGAAAAGACAGAACAGAAAGAGGCTATCAGATAATTATCAGAGCATACCCAGCTCTTGTTACTGACGCGCGATGGATGGATGGGTGGATGGACAAATGGACAGACTGACCAACTTGCAATGTGAAGGTTCTCGAAGCTGTTTCCTCAGGCTTGTCCTGCCTGACAATTAGAGGAAGCCACAGGTGAGAACTGTGCGTCTTCTTGAGTCTGACAGTTCCGGAAGGACACTTGCCAAAATCTCCTCTGCCCGCCATCCTTGCTAAAACACCTTTACTGTTTCCAAAATAATAGTCATCCTGCTTTGCTTAATAGGCAGTCAGGCAATTTTCTCTTTTTTTTTTTTTGCCTCCAGGGTTATTGCTGGGCTCGGTGCCTGCACCATGAATCCACTGCTTCTGGAGGCCATTATTTCCCCCCTTTTATTGCCCTTGTTGTTGTAGCCTTGTTGTGGTCATTATTGTTGTTGTTGATGTCGTTTGTTGTTGGATAGGACAGAGAGAAACAGAGAAAGGAGGGGAAGACAGAGAGGGGGAGAGAAAGACAGACACCTGCAGACCTGCTTCACCGCCTGTGAAGCGACTCCCCTGTAGGTAGGGAGCCGGCGGCTCGAACCAGGAGCCTTACTCCGGTCTTTGTGCGCTTAATCCACTATGCTACCACCCAACCCCCCCTTTTTTAGTACCTGTTTTTGGTGCTGGATGGTGGCACACCTGGTTGAGTGCACTAGGGCCTGGGTTCGAGACCTCAGTCCCCACCTGCAAGGGCAAAGCTTCACGAGTGGTGAAGCAGGGCTGCAGGTGTCTCTCTCTCTCTCTCTCTCTCTCTCTCTCTCTCTCTGTCTTCCCTCTCTCGATTTCTGGCTGTTTCTATCCAATGAATTAATAAAGGTATTTTTAAAAGTTAGGAAAAAAGCAAGTCCACAGAGGGAACAGGAGGGACCTCCACTTGGGGCCTGGAGTTTTTTCCAGACTCCGAAGCTGGAAAAGGGTCTGAGTGGAAGTGTGTGTTGGGGAAACAAGGGTGGACTCATGAGCACCAATTTTGGGAGCTTGCAGATACTGAAAAGGCTGCAGGTGTCACATGTTCATTCATCAGAGAAGGGCTGTTTGGAGTTTATGTACAGATGTGTGCCACCCATCCCTCACCAACGGGAGACTTCTGGGCCTCTGAGCTGAGGAGTCTGATAGCTGTGAGGAGACAGCTCGCAGTGCCAGGGGTAATTGATGAGTGCCGCTAGAGTTCAGAGAGGGGACAGCTCACTTCCAGACAGATGGACGGGGCAGCATTTCACGGAGGATGTGTTTTCCCAGTTGCCTATGCAAATGGCAGATTCAGTGCCTGTCGAGTGCCTCTCTCGGGCTGTGACCTCTTGCGCTGAAATTTCTGCCTGGGAAAGAAGGGAATTTATGTCCTAGCCTGGCCCCAGAAGAGTTTATGATCTGGTCAAGCAGACGAGTCACAGAAAAGACACATCTTGAGCAAAGATGTGTCCAGGGCAACAGCAGAAGTGATGCTGACAGAAGGCAGTTCACAAGTAGTGTGCTAATTAGTGATGCGGACAGAGCTGCTTTAGCTGTGAGCAAGAGGATCTGGTAGCCTCGTAGGGCATGAAAATGTGCTCCTCTCTCTCACCAGAGTTCTCTTCCTCATAGCTGCCCTTCTCTCCTCTCTCTCTCTCTCTCTCTCTCTCTCTCTGTCTGTCTGTCTGTGTATGTGTCTCTCCTTTCTTTCTTTTTTAATATTTATTTATGTATTCCCTTTTGTTACCATAGTTGTTTTATTGTTGTAGTTATTATTGTTGTTGTCGTTGTTGGATAGGACAGAGAGAAATGGAGAGAGGAGGGGAAGACAGAGAGGGGAGGAGAGAAAGACAGACACCTGCAGACCTGCTTCACCGCCTGTGAAGCGACCCCCCTGCAGGTGGGGACCAGGGACTTGAACCTGGATCCTTGTGGACTGTGATGTGCACTTAACCAGGTGTGCCACCACCTGGCCCCTCTCTCTTTTTTTTTTTTTCTAATTGGGGTATTAAAGGTTTACAGTGCACATCGTTGTTGATACATGTATAAAGTTTTTCAGCTTTCCCCCAAACACACTCACCCCAACCTAGGCCCTCCTCCAACATCAGGCACCAGGATCTCAAAGCCCCCACCCTTCGTCCCCCACCCCCAGAGTTCTTTACTCTAGGGTGCAGCACACCAAACCCGGTCCAAGTTCTGCTTTGTATCTCCCCTTCTGATCTCGCTTCTCCACTTCTGTCTATGAGTGAGATCATCCCATCTTCCTCCTTCTCTTTCTGGCCATTATCTGTGACCTTGGGAGAACTACAGTTTCCAGTGGAGGGAATGGGGACACAGACCTCTAGTGGTGGAAATGGAGTGGAACTACACCTTTGTTATCTCATAATTTATAAATAAATATGAAATCACTAGTAAAAAAAAAAAAAAGATGAAGGCATCAGTAGACGCATGTGATACCCCCTCCCCCTATCAGTCAGTTTGGGGTGACTTCTCAGTGGTATTCCTTCCTCAGAGATCTCAAAACTCCTCACATCTGCCGGGTCTTGCTAAGGCCCTGCGCCCGCAGCCCCCACTGACTCTCTCCTCTCTCATACTGTCAGATGTCAGCCTTTGAGGGCTCGACGGTGCTTCAGTGAGGTGAGGTCCCTAGAAGGAAGAAAACACATGGAGATACCCTTGGTGGGGCAAGAAAATGTGCTCATTTATTGTTTCCTGCAGAGCCTTTTATCACGTGGGCTGATAACAGTCGGCTCTGCTGAGTCCTGACGGGGGAAGCACAGTGTCAGCATTACAACGTACATCTGTGCAAGGCTCAGAAGGTACCGAGTGCAGAAGGTATCGAGCGCCACACAGGCTTTGAGCCGGCAAGACTCAGATCTGGAGCCAAAGCTGCACCCAGAAGCTGGGCTGTCATCTGGGCATGGGTCAGAGTGCAGACAGCCGACCCTTGGCAGCTCAGCCCACACCTACCCGGAGAGTTCTGTCCCCGGAGCCCTAACCTGAGACCTTCCCTGCAGTGGCATCTCTGCCCAGCTCGGGCCTTTCCATGCTCACATCTCCTGTGTAAGATGCACTCCGGCCATGGGTCAGGTAGCCTGGCAAAATGAGTAGTCACTGCAAAATGAGTGCCAGACCTGGCTGGCAGGGCACTGGGTTCAGCCTGCCCTCAGACACCGGCCAGCCAGCGTAGTTTCTGGCTGCACAGCATGAAGGCTCACATAGAGAGCAGTAGCTAGGGAGTCGGGCGGGAGCGCAGCGGGTTAAATGCAAGTGGCAGGAAGCTCAAGGACCGGCAGAAGGATCTCAGTTCGAGCCCTGGCTCCCCACCTGCAGGGGAGTCGCTTCACAGGCAGTGAAGCAGGTCTGCAGGTGTCTGTCTTTCTCTCCCCCTCTCTGTCTTCCCCTCCTCTCTCCATTTCTCTCTGTCCTACACATCAATAACAACGATAATAACAACCACAACAATGGTAAAAAAAAAAAAAAAAAGGCCACTGGGAACAGGGCACCAAGCCTCAGCTTGGTGGGAAAAATAAGATGGAGGCTGGGCGGTAGCACAGCAGATTAAGCACACATGATGCCAAGCTCAAGGACCGGTGTAAGGATCCCGGTTGGAGCCCCCGGCTCGCCACTTGCAGGGAGGTCATTTCACAGGCGGTGAAGCAGGTCTGCAGGTGTCAGTCTATCTTTCTCCCCCTCTCTGTCTTCCCCTCCTCTCTCCATTTCTCTCTGTCCTATCCAACAACAGCAGCAATGGCAACAATAAAAATAACAAGGTCAACAAAATGGGAAAGAAAGCCTCAATGATCAGTGTATTCGCAGTGCAGCCACCAAGCCCCAGCAATAACACTGGAGGCAAAAAAAAAAAAAAAAAAGAAAAGAAAAGAAAGGAAAAAAGAAAGAAAGAAAGCAGTAGCTAGAAGAAACCCGATGAAATAATAAAATAATATAGGTAGTTTGCCCTGCAAAGCCTTGGAAGCTCCCAACCAAGTATCTGAGTAAATGTCACAGTAATTAAATAATTATCCCAGCCTGGGGGCTGCCAGGGATGACTGCCAACAGCCTCCCACCGCCCCTCCCCATCCCTATACTGTTTCTGTCTCACAAATATCCCCGCCCTCTTCTCTGGTGAAGAAAAAAAAAAAGAAGAAGGTCTGGTTCTCCTATCCCAGAAAGTCCCCACCAAGTCTTTGCTGGGTTTTCATAGCATTTCTCCATAATACATTTTCAGCTTTCTTCCTTCACAATATTTATAGCATTTGGGATCATGTGGGCTTCACATCAGTCCTGAGGGAACTAATACAGATTTGATGAGCTTATGGTGGTTATCATTGAAGGGCAGAGCACAGGACCTTGGTGCAGTCGTATGCCCCCATTGTCTTAAAAATGTTGGAAACCATTGTTGAATCACTAATAAAAATGTTTAAGATAATGGAGAAATGACATCCTGGTCTCTCCATCATGGTGTGCATGGAATTGCCTTGGAGAAGGTGGGGTGAGGACAGAAACTGCTGACATCCAAGGTGGCTTTTCCCTTGGGAATTCTAATGTTGATGGACTAAGGAGCAAACGCCTAAGCTGAACCCCCAGGTATAAAGTCTTCTACAAACACTTTGTAGAGAATCGTGGCACCTGGCTGAGCGCACATGTTACAGGGCACAAGGACCTGGGTTTGAGCCCCGGGTCCCCACCTGCAGGTGGAAAGCTTTGTGATTGGTGAAACAGGGCTGCAGGTGTCTCTCTGTCTCTCTATCACCCCCTTTCCCCCTCTCCATTTCTGGCTGTCTCTATCCAATCAATCAATAAAAAAATAATAAATCAATAATAAGTAAAAAAAAAAGACGTTATATAACTGGAGCTTTAAGGTAGTGTTATTTTTATCATAAGAATAGAAGCCTGAAAGCAGCCTTTCCAAATTATAGTAAGACGGTAAGATTCAACTAAGAGTCTCTCTCTCTTTAATTTCTTTATTGGGGAATTAACTGGTTTACAGTCAGTAAATGCAATAGTTTGTCCATGCGTAACATTTCCCAGTTTTCCACATAACAGTTCAACCCCCACTAGGTCCTCCTCTGCCATCATGTTCCAGGCCCTGAACCCCCCACCCCCACCCTAGAGTCCTTTACTTTGGTGCAAGACAACAACTCCAGCCCAAGAACTGCTTAGTTATTTCCCTTTTGATTTTGTTTCTCAAATTCTGTCTATGAGTGAGATCATCCCATATTCATCTTTTTGTTCCTGACTTATCTCACTGAACATGATTTTTTCAAGCTCCATCCAAGATGGGCTGAAAATGGTGAAATCACCTTATTTAAAAAATATATATATAGCTGAGTAGTATTCCATGGTGTATCTAGACCACAACTTGCTCAGCCACTCATCTGTTGTTGGACACCTGGGTGGCTTCCAAGTTTTGGCTATTACAAATTGTGCTGCTGTGAACACAGGTGCACACAGATCTTTTTGGATGGGTGTGTTTGGTTCCTTAGGATCTATCCCCAGGAGAGGAATTGCAGGATCATAGGGCAGGTCCATTTCTAGCCTCCTGAGAGTTCTCCAGACTGTTCTCCACAGAGGCAGGAGGCACTGACATTCCCACCAGCAGTGCAGGAGGGTTCCTTTGTCCCCACAACCTCTCCAGCATTTGTTGCTGCTCCTTTTTCTGATGTGTGACTTTCTCACAGGAGTGAAGTGGTATCTCCTTGTCTATATTTGCATTTCTCTCACAATCAAAGACTTGAAGTATTTTTCATATGTTTGTTGTCTTTTTGGGTCTCTTCTTTGATAAATATTCTGTTCCTATCCCCTCCCCAGTTTTGGATGAGGTCATTTGTTTTCTTGTTGCTGAGTTTTGTGAGCTCTTAATATAATTCTCTGTGTGTGTGTGTCCAAAAGGTTTATGTATTTATTGAGAGGAAGACAGACAGACAGTTCGACAGACTCCAGAGCACTGCTGAGTCCTTTGCAGTGTCAAGGATTAAACCTGGGGCCTCTCACATGCCCACCAGTCAGTCAGTCAGTCACTCTGCCTACCCACAGAGCCACTACCCCTTGCAGCCCAGCTGAGAGCTTTAGGAGAGAAACAGTGCAATTTCTGCTGTCACTTGCCAAGACCATTCTGAAGTCTTCAGGATTGCTACGAACTTTAGTTTAGTGATCGCATGTATAAAAGTTATCTTAAGGAAAAGTCTTAACTGTGACAGAGGTTGTAGCCTAGGGAAGCTGTTAATGATAGTGAGAATAGCAATCTATCTCAGTTTCACAAATTTGGTGAAATCTGGCTACATTGACTAGAGTTGATGTTGGCATGAAAAATCGGTGTGAAAAAAAATCGGTGCGGCTGAAGAAAATGAATGACATTAAGAGATACTTATGTCATGGCTAACTTTGCTCACTTATAAAAACCAAACAAACAAAACAAAGTATGTCGCCGTGAGGGGTGAAAAGCTACAGGACACCTCAGAATGTTTGGTTTCTCCTTCCTGTGATAGGGTGAGGCTCAGTGGCTTGGGGCTCATTAAACAGAAACAGTAAACAAGGATTTCCCCAGAGGAAGGCAAGAGAGAAGCCAGCCCTCTGAAGGCTAATTTCCCAGGTCTACCAGTGGCCAAACGAAGTATAATCAACCGTTTTGTAAAGTCAGAAGGAAATTGTCCAGTATCTACAGACATATTTTGAACAACCAAATTTAGTCATTTTTTTTTCTTGTAAGTCACTTTTGATCTCTGCAGTACTTGCTCTTCAGAGCCCAGCAGGGTGATTTACAAAGAACATTTATTTAAAGCTCCCACAGAGGAGATAGGTCATTGGGATGACTGTGATTGAGTTCCGTTCACAATTTCAAGCTCTTGTTGAGTAAGGAAGCTTGGGACTGAGAGAGTAGCCCCCGGTGTTGGAGGAGACGCAGTGGGGCATTCAGAAAACTCACAAGCCCAGAGGTCCTGGAGGGGCGCAGACACACACGGTGACATTGATGACTACCTGACATGGACAGTGAACTTCAGCCTCTGCACAGAGACATGCAAAGCCAGAGGCATGGGAGTAGAGAAGGAAATTTTCCTAGAAGAGGTGAAATTGAGACTGAAAATAAAAGTGTGTCTGTAAATGGACAACAACAAGATACCACTTCACTCCTGTGAGAATGTCACACATCAGAAAAGGCAGCAGCAACAAATGCCGGAGAGGCTGTGGGGACAGAGGAACCCTCCTGCACTGCTGGTGGGAATGTCAGGGTGTCCAGCCTCTGTGGAGAGCAGTCTGGAGAACTCTCAGAAGACTAGAAGTGGACCTGCCCTATGACACTGCAATTCCTCTCCTGGGGATAGATCCTAAGGAACTAAACACACCCATCCAAAATGATCTGTGTACACATATGTTCTTAGCAGCACAATCTGTAATAGCCAAAACCTGGAAGCAACCCAGGTGTCCAACAACAGATGAGTGGCTGAGCAAGTTGTAAAGATATATATATATATATATATATATATATATATATATATATATATATATATATATACGTATACATGAATATATTACTCAGCTGTTAAGAATGACGAAGTCGGCAATTGGGCGGTAGCACAGTGGGTTAAGTGCACATGGTGCTAAGCACAAAGACCAGCATAAGGATCCTGGTTCAAGACCCCCAGCTCCCCACCTGCAGGGGAGTCGCTTCCCAGGCGGTGAAGCAGGTCTGCAGGTGTCTGTCTTTCTCTCCCCCTCTGTCTACCCCTCCTTTCTCATTTCTCTCTGTCCTATCCAACAACGACATCAATCATAACTACAACAATAAAACAACAAGGGCACCAAAAGGGAATAAATAAATATTAAAAAAAAAAAAGGATGACAAAGTCACATTTCACCACCTCTTGGATGGAGCTTGAAGGAATCCTGTTCAGTGAGATCAGCCAGAAAGAGAAGGATGAAGATGGGATGATCTCACTCATGGACGGAAGTTGAGGAATAAGAACAGAAGGGGAAGCACAAAGCAGAACTTGGACTGGGTTTGGTGTCTTGCACCAAAGTAAAGGACTCTGGGGGGTGGGGATGAGGGGTTGCTCAGGTCCTGATGTTGATGGTGGAGGAGGACCTAGGCTGGGGTTGAAAGAGTTAGGCAGAAAACGGAGAAATTTTTATACATATACCAAACAACTGTATTTACTATAAACCATTAACCCCTCAAACAACATAAAGAAAAAAAAAAAAAGATGAAAAAGAAAGTGCATTCTATTAGCTATCTGCAACACAGAATTCCAAGTAATGTTTTTAATTTTAATTTTATTATTCCTGTGATGAAGGCATCTTGTTCTAGACAAGACTAGATCTGGGGTTCAGCGAAGGTGGTCAGCTTCCTTTCTGTGCTGACTCAGTCGAAGCTAAGTTCTCCATACATCCAGGCTCTCCTGTCTCCTGGTATCTGCTCACTAGCAGTCTGTGAGAATTGGCATCAAATCTGTTTGGAATCCTGCCCACTCTAACAGCCAGCAGGGTGAGGTGCCCACCGTGTGGGGTGATGAGGGGAGGGCATGCTGACTGGGAATTCCATGGGATCCCACAGTGTCAGTGTCGGGAAGTGGCGACTTCATCCTACAAAGCAACAGAAGAAGCATCGAGATGGGTAGAACTATTGAACAAACATGGCGACTTAGTGAGAAACTAAAAGGACACGTCACAAAATCCAGAGACGTCAAAGCGTTCCAACGTCATTTTTTGGAACTAGACTAATACATAGGCCTAAAAGGTCTACTTTCAATTCTAGATCTGTCCTGAACTTCGCAATTTTGTACTTGGCAGTTGTTTTATCTATGAATGATTTTCCTTATCTTCAAAGTAATCCATATTATTTTAGAATATTTATTTATTTATTTATTCCCTTTTGTTTCCCTGTTTTATTGTTGTAGTTATTATTGTTGTTGCTATTGATGTCATCATTGTTGGAGAGGACAGAGAGACATGGAGAGAGGAGGGGAAGACAGAGAGGGGGAGAGAAAGACAGACACCTGCAGACCTGCTTCACCGCCTGGGAAGCGACTCCCCTGCAGGTTCGGGGAGCCGGGGGCTCGAACCGGGATCCTTACTTACACCTGTCCTTGTGCTTTGGATGTTTTACATTCTTTAGATGCATTTCAGAATAGCAAATCTTTAACTAGAGTATTTAAAACAAGTTAGTCTACAAAAATGGGACTTACCCACTTAACTTTTGGAAATTTCATTCACTATGCAGAATTATGCCCCTGATTTAACTCATGTCCAATGCACAGAGCAATTCATAAGGTTAAGTAGATTAAACCCATAGTGTTCAAAGATATTTAATATTTGAAACACTTAAAGGTACTGTTATGAAGAAAGAACCCTGTATCCACTGCATGCTTTTTTGGTATTTTGTACAGTCTTAAATGTTATTTAAGTGTAGTCATTGAAAGTCTAACTCATAGATTTTAATTTTCAAAAGCCACTTGTGCCCCATCTGATAAAGTGAATGCTACAGAGTGGACATATCGTGAGACACCGGAGCAGAGACTCTCAACAGCTAAGGAAGATTGCAGTGTGGTAATGTCGTGGGGAGAGCGCATAGCTTCCGAGTTCACGAAGGTGAAAGGGAGTTATCTCATCTTACCCTGAAATGAAGCACAGGGTATTGGATCTCACACTCGCTTGGGGATTATCTTGAGGAACAACACTGGAGGTAATAAACAGGAAATAACAAGTAAATAAACAGGAAATAACAAATAAATACACAGGAAATAACAAGTGTGGGGGAGGATGTAGAAAAAAACGGAGAACCATGAGACTAGACCACCACCTGACACCGTGCACTAAAATGAACTCAAAAGGGGTCAGATGTCTGGAAGTTAGACCTGAAACTATAAAGTATGTAGAAGAATACATAGGTGAAGGGGCTGGGCAGTGGTGCACCTGGTTAAGCACATACCTTACAATACGCAGGGACCCGAGTTAGAACCCGCACTCCCCACCTGAAGGGGGAAAGCTTCACGAGTGGTGAAGCAGGTCTTCAAATGTCTCTCCGTCTCTCTCCCTCTCTACGTCTCTCCTCTCTCGATTTCTTTCTATCTCTAACCAATAATAAATAAATAAAATACACTGGTGAAACATTTCAGGACCTTAACATTAAAGATGTATTTGTAGACTCCACCCCACAGACAAGGAAAACGAAACCAAAAATAAACAAATGGAACTTTATCTATCCCGAAATACACAATGTCATCTTTTTCAATGGCAGAGTAGAACTCCATTGAATAGATACAACTTCTTTTTTTTAATATTTTATTTGTTCCATTTTTAATCAGAGAGACTCATACAGAGGAAAATACATAGAGAAACACCAGAGCCCTGCTCATCTCTGGCTAATGGTGGTGTGGGGATTGAACCTGGGGCCTCAGGGCCTCGGGCATAAAAGTCTTTTTAAAGAACCATGATGCTGTCTTCCCAGCCCTGCTGTGACTTATTTATCCAGCCATCGGTCAGTGAGCATTTAGGTGAAATAAGTCAGAAACAGAAGGATGAGTATGGGATGATCTCACTCTCAGGCCGAAGGTGAAAACAAGATCAGAAGAGAAAACACAAGTAGAACCTGAACTGGAATGGATATATTGCAGCAAAGTAAAAGACTCTGGGGTGGGTGGGTGGGGAGAATACAGGTCCAAGAAGGATGACAGAGGACCTAGTGGGGGTTGTATTGTTATATGGAAAACTGGGAAATGTTATGCATGTAGAAACTATTGTCTTTACTGTCTTTTGTAAAACACTGATTCCCCAATAAAGAAAAATTTTTTAAAAATTTAAAAATCCAAAAAAAAAAAAGCAAACAAAAAAGAAAACACAAGTAGAACCTGAACTGGAATTGGAATTGGTGTGTTGCACCAAAGTCAAAGACTCTGGGGTGGGGGTGGGGAGGAGAATACAGGTCCAAGAAGGATGACAGAGGACCTAATGGGGGTTGTATTGTTATAGGGAAAACTGGGAAATGTTATGCATGTGCAAACTATTGTCTTTACTGTCAAATGTAAAACATTAATTCCCCAATAAAGAAATTAAAAAAAAACAATATATGCTTGCACAAACACATCAACCTGTTCTTATTTAATCAGGACGTTCCTTGAACTTTGTTTATTTACGCTTTAAAAATCCCGGGCATGTCTGTTCCTCCACTTCCTGGGACACTGGCTTCTGGCCCGGCGACCTTAGAAGGCTTGCCTCCTTGCCATGCGAGCTTGCTCAGCATACTGGTCCTTGCCAAGTCCCCAGTGAAGGCTCAGTTAACTCATTCCACGACACCCTGTTTAGGGCACCCGTGGTCCCGGTGTCTTGCATGAAATACCATCTTTTTGCTCTAGGTGCCAAGTGTGTTTCCAGAACACCAGAAGTGTTTCCTGGTTAGCAGGAAGACTGGAGGTCCCTGTCTGTTTTGCCACAGGTTGACGGGCTGGACGTGGACACCTTCTTCAGCAACATCGAGTCCGTGCAACAGGTCTCCGCCACACTGCTGTCCTTGCTGGAAGAAGCCACCACAGACGTGGAGCCGGCCAGGCAAGTGATCGGTATGTTTGTTCTCCTCTCTGGTTCTGGGAAACAACAGGCAAGTACTGTAATAGCCTAGGCTAGCTGCGCTTGGGTTTTCTGTTTCTGATTCCCCAAGCTTCCCAGGAGATCCACAGCCGCTCAGCCCGTCTTCAGGCTCCTCGTAACCACACCACCTTTGCCTATATATTTTGCAGAGGGCTTTCTCTCCACTTGTGGGTTTCTCTCAGTAGCTCTGAGTAAACCATTTGTTTTTTTCTTTTCTTTTCTTTTCTTTTTCCAGAGCACTGCTCAACTTTGGCTTATGGTGCTGTAGGGGTGTTGTAAATGACGTCCAATTAAAATTAGGAGGCAAAAAATAAGGAGTTGAAGCAAAGTATTTATGCTTTTGCAAAAGGGCGTGCCGCTGACAGTGGCCATCAGACAGCAGTGCGCCCCCTTCACCTTTCTCCCATCTTTTATACCTGCCGCTGAACTATCTCCTCCACCTCTGGGCTGGGCTTCAGAGCTCACAATCTCCTCGCTGCCTAAATAAAGAAAGGAGGGAGAGAGTCTGAGGGTCTCTGCTGGAGGATTAGCAAGCACTGCAAGGAGCTGACCCAGAGAATACAAAACAATTGGCCACAGGTGGTCACAGATAACACTTTATAAAAAGAATTTTTGTACTAAACAGTCATTCTATTCATGTTCTTTTGAAGAGAAGACCTAACCATCTCTCACAGGGGGATTGAACCTGGAACTTTGGAGCCTCGGGCATGCGAGTCTCTTTGTATAACCATTGTGCTGTCTACCTCCCGCCCCACCATTTGCTTTTCAGTTTTCAGCCTTTCAACCTCTTTGCCTCCCAGATGTTCTCTCTTGTTTTATGGCTGCCACTTACACGATCCTTAAATAATTAAATATTTAGGGGGGCAGGCAGTGGCGCACCTGGTTGAGTGCACATGTTACAGTGCGCCAGGCCCCAAGTTCAAGTCCCCAGTCGCCACCTGCAGGGGGAAAGCTTCACAAGTGGTGAAGCAGGGCTGCAGGTGTGTGTCTGTGTCTCTTTCTCTCTACCCCACACTTCCCTCTCGATTTCTGGCTGTCTCTATCCAATAAATAAATAAAGCTAATTAAAAAAATTTTTTTAAGAATTAAATATTTAAACTTTACTGGATTTACTGATTTTAGTCCCAATGTTTTCCCGGTCTTATGCCTCTGGCTTAACTGATTTTTGAATTGCAGAACTTCTTTGTGGTCTTTTGGGGTTTTTTTTTTGGGGGGGGGTGCATGGGTGGGGATGAAGATTTATGAGATGTGTTCACGAGTTCTATCTTTCACATGCTTTTCTTGTACGTTTGTGTTTGTGCTCTCCGACAATCAAACATATCTTCTTTTGTTATTGCTGTTGTCGCTGCATCTTCACTGCTCTCAGACGACTTTTTCAGATAGAGAGGAGCGGAGAGGGAGAGGGAGAGAGACCCCACAGTCCAAGGTCTCCCTCTACTGAGGTGGGGACCAACTCCAAACCTGACAAACAGACGCCCTATGCAGGTGACTCACCTAGCTGACCCTATAAATGTGCTGTTGGGGACTCGGGCGGGGAGTCGGGCAGCAGCGCAGCGGGTTAATCGCAGGGGGCGCAAAGCGCAGGGACCGGCGTGAGGATCCCGGTTCAAGCCCCCGGGTCCCCACCTGCAGGGGAGTCGCTTCCCAGGCGGTGAAGCAGGTCTGCAGGTGTCTGTCTTTCTCTCCTCCTCTCTGTCTTCCCCTTCTCTCTCCATTTCTCTCTGTCCTGTCCAACAACGACAACATCAGTAACTACAACAATGAAAAACAACAAGGGCAACAAAAGGGAAAATAAATAAATATTTAAAAAAGAATGTGCTCTTGGTACTGTTCTGTTTTATTTTATTTTATTTTTTATTTACCAGAACACTGCTCAGCTCTGGCCTATGGTGGTGCAGGGGATTGAACCTGGGACCTGGAAGCCTCAGGCACAAGAGTCTGTTTGTATAACCATTATGCTATCTCTCCCTATAGAATGTTTTCTTAATCTGGTAAGGTTTGGGGGTTTTTATGGATTTTCGGCTCCGTGCATGTATAATTTCACTGTTGCTAGGCAGTGGGATTTTTCAGTCAGAGAGAGAGAGAGAGACCAGAACACCAGAGCTTCCCAGCTGGTCTGGCAGCTCCCACGTGGGGCTGATACTCAAACCTGGGCCACGGATTTGGCAAGATACTCACCATATCCTCTGGTAAACTATCCTTCCAAATCCTGGTGAGGTTTTTGAAAAGGAAAAACAAAAAAAGAGGGAGGAAGACATGTTATTCGGAGCATGTCAAGCTACATTCTTTTTTTTTTTTAAATTTTATTTATTTATTCCCTTTTGTTGCCCTTGTTGTTTTATTGTTGTAGTTATTATCGTTGTTGTCGTCGTTGTTGGATAGGACAGAGAGAAACAGAGAGAGGAGGGGAAGACAGAGAGGGGGAGAGAAAGACAGACACCTGCAGACCTGCTTCACCACCTGTGAAGCGACTCCCCTGCAGGTGGGGAGCCGGGGTTCGAACCGGGATCCTTACGCCGGTCCTTGTGCTTTGCGCCACGTGCGCTTAACCCGCTGCGCTACAGCCCGACTCCCCGTCAAGCTAGATTCTTTTTTTTTTTTTCTTTTTTATTTAAGAAAGGATTAATTAACAAAACCATAGGGTAGGAGGGGTACAACTCCACACAATTCCCACCGCCCAATCTCCATATCTCACCCCCTCCCCCGATAGCTTTCCCATTCTCTATCCCTCTGGGAGCATGGACCCAGGGTCATTGAGGGTTGCAGAAGGTGGAAGGTCTGGCTTCTGTAATTGCTTCCTCGCTGAACATGGGCGTTGACTGGTCGGTCCATACTCCCAGTCTGCCTCTCTCTTTCCCTAGTAGGGTGGGGCTCTGGGGAAGCTGAGCTCCAGGACATATTGGTGGGGTCTTCAGTCCAGGGAAGCCTGGCCGGCATCCTGATGACACCTGGAACCTGGTGACTGAAAAGAGAGTTAACATACAAAGCCAAACAAATTGTTGTGCAATCATGAACCCAAAGCTTGGAAAAGTGGAGAGGTAGTATTAGGGAGGTACTCACTGCAAACTCTAGTATACTTCTGCTTTCTTACTTTGGTGCCATACTCCAAACTCAGTCAATTTCTGCTTTGCGTTTCTACTTCTTTTTTTTTTTTTTTACATGCATAACATTCCCCAGATTCCCATTTAGCAATACAACCCCCACTATTTAATTCATCATTTTTCATGGACCTGTATTCTCCCCACCCACCCACCCACCCCAGAGTCTTTTACTTTGGTGTAATACTCCAATTCCATTTCAGGTTCGACTTGTGTTTTCTTTTCTAATCTTGTTTTTCAACTTCGGCCTGAGAGTGAGATCATCCCATATTCATCCTTCTGTTTCTGACTTATTTCACTCAACATGATATTTTCAAGGTCCATCCAAGATCGGCTGAAAACGGTGAAGTCACCATTTTTTACAGCTGAGTAGTATTCCATTGTGTATATATACCACAACTTGGTCAGCCACTCATCTGTTGTTGGACACCTGGGTTGCTTCCAGGTTTTGGCTATTACAAATTGTGCTGCCAAGAACATATGTGTACACAGATCTTTTTGGATGGATGTGTTGGGTTCCTTAGGATATATCCCCAGGAGGGGAATTGCAGGGTCATAGGGTAGGTCCATTTCTAGCCTTCTGAGAGTTCTCCAGACTGTTCTCCACAGAGGTTGGACCAATTGACATTCCCACCAGCAGTGCAGGAGGGTTCCTTTGACCCCACATCCTCTCCAGCATTTGCTGCTGTTACCTTTTCTGATGTGTGACATTCTCACAGGAGTGAAGTGATATCTCATTGTTGTCTTGATTTGCATTTCTCTGACAATCAGAGACTTGGAGCATTTTTTCATGTGTTTCTCGGCCTTTTGGATCTCTTCTGTGGTGAATATTCTGTCCAATTCCTCCCCCCATTTTTGGATGGGGTTATTTGTTGTCTTGTTGTTGAGTCTGGTAAGCTCCTTATATATGTTGGTTATTAAACTCTTATCTGATGTATGGCATGTAAAGATCTTCTCCCATTCTGTGAGGGGTCTCTTGATTTGGGTAGTGGTTTCTTTTGCTGTGAAGAAGCTTTTTAATTTGATGTAGTCCCATAGGTTTATACTTGCCTTAGTCTTCCTTGTAATTGGATTCGTTTCATTGAAAATGTCTTTAAAATTTATGCGGAAAAAAGTTCTTCCAATATTTTCCTCTAAGTATCTGATAGTTTCTGGTCTAACATCCAAGTCCTTGATCCACTTGGAATTTACTTTTGTATTTGGTGAAATACAGTGATTCAGCTTCATTCTTCTGCATGTTTCAACCCATTGTTTCCAACACCATTTGTTGAAGAGACTCTGCTTTCCCCATGTAATAGTCTGGGCCCCTTTGTCAAAGATTAGATGTCCATAGGTGTGGGGCCTCATTTCTGGGCTCTCAATTCTATTCCACTGGTCAGTGTGTCTGTTCATGTTCCAGTACCAAGCAGTTTTGATGACAATGGCCCTATAATACAGTTTGAGATCTGGCAGTGTGATGCCTCCGGTTCTGTTCTTTTTTCTCAAGATTGTTTTGGCAATTCTAGGTCTTTTCTGGTTCCAGATAAACATTTGTAGCATTTT
The DNA here is from genome assembly GCF_950295315.1 of Erinaceus europaeus. Classification (NCBI taxonomy): domain Eukaryota; kingdom Metazoa; phylum Chordata; class Mammalia; order Eulipotyphla; family Erinaceidae; genus Erinaceus; species Erinaceus europaeus. Next base: position 202,679,071 of record NC_080163.1, on the reverse strand, counting down.
TTCTATTCTCCTAAAAAATGTGCTTGGGATCTTGATGGGGATAGCATTAAATTTGTAGATGGCTCTGGGTAATATATTCATTTTGATGATGTTAATTCTTCCAACCCATGAACATGGAATATCTTTCCACTTCTTTGTGTCTTTTTCAATTTCTTTGAGTAGTGACTCATAATTTTCAGTATACAAGTCTTTCACTTCTTTGGTTAGGTTTATTCCTAGATATTTTATTGTTTTTGTTGCTATAGAAAAAGGAACTGATTTCTGGATTTCAATTTCTTCTAACTTAGTGTTTGCATAGAGGAATGCCACTGACTTTTGAATGTTAATTTTATAGCCTGACACATTACTGTATTGCCTGATGATTTCCAAAAGCTTCTTGCTAGATTCCTTAGGTGTTTCCATGTATATTATCATGTCATCTGCAAATAAGGAGAGTTTGACTTCTGCTCTTCCAATCTGTATTCCTTTAATTCCTTGCTCCTGCCTGATTGCTATGGCAAGAACTTCCAACACTATGTTGAATAGTAATGGTGATAGTGGGCAGCCCTGTCTAGTACCTGATCTGAGGGAAAATGCTTCCAGTTTTTCACCATTGAGTATGATGTTGGCTGTAGGTTTGCTATATATAGACTCCACTATCTTCAGGAATTTTCCATCTATTCCTATTTTTTGTAGTGTTTTGATCATAAAGGGATGTTGTATTTTGTCAAAGGCTTTCTCTGCATCTATTGATATGACCATGTGGTTTTTGGTCTTGCTTTCGTTGATGTGGTGGATGACATTGATTGATTTACGTATATTAAACCAACCTTGCATGCCTGGGATAAACCCCACTTGGTCATGATGAACAATCTTTTTGATATACTGCTGTATCCGGTTGGCTAGAATTTTGTTCAATATTTTAGCATCTATGTTCATCAGAGATATTGGTCTGTAGTTTTCTTTTTTGGTTGTGTCCCTGTCTGCTTTTGGTATCAGGGTGATGTTGGCTTCATAGAAGCTGGCAGGGAGTATTCCAGTGTCTTCAATCTTCTGGAAGACTTTTAAAAGTAGAGGTATTAGTTCTTCTTTGAAAGTTTTGTAGAATTCATTTGTAAAACCATCTGGTCCAGGACTTTTATTTTTGGGAAGATTTTTGATAACTGTTTCAATTTCATTAGCTGTGATGGGCCTGTTCATGTTGTCCACTTCCTCTTTACTTAGTTTTGGAAGTTGGTAGGTATCTAGGAAATCATTCATTTCTTCCAGGTTCTCTAACTTGGTGGCATATAGTTGTTCATAGAAGCCTCGCATGATATGTTGAATTTCTGCAGTGTCTGTTGTGATATCTCCTCTTTCATTTACTATCCGATTTATTTGGGTCTTCTCCCTTTTTTGTTTTGTGAGTCTGGCTAAAGGTTTGTCGATTTTGTTTACTCTTTCGAAGAACCAACATTTACTTTCATTGATCTTTTGTATGGTTTTCCTATTCTCAATGTTATTTATTTCTGCCCTAACTTTAGTAATTTCTGTCCTTCTGGTTGCTTTAGGGTTCCTTTGTTGTTCTTCTTCTAGGTCTTTAAGATGTGCACTCAGGCTATTTATTTGTGCCTTTTCTTGTTTCCTAATGTGTGCTTGTATAGCTATGAACTTCCCTCTTAGGACTGCTTTAGCTGTGTCCCAAATATTTTGATAGCTTGTGTCTTCATTTTCATTGAACTCTCGAAACATTTTGATTTCTTCCTTGATTTCCTCTTTGACCCAGAAGTTGTTAAGAAGTGTACTGTTGAGCTTCCACATTTTGGCACTGTTACTAATCTTTTGTTGATTGTTAAGTGTTAGTTTAATTCCACTGTGGTCTGAGAAGATGCTTGGGATGATTTCAGTGCTCTTGAATAGGCTGATGCTGTCTTTGTGGCCTAACATATGGTCTATCCTTGAGAATGATCCATGTGGATTTGAGTAAAATGTGTATTCCAGTTTCTTGGGATGAATGACTCTGAAAATGTCCAATAGTTCTAGTTTATCTATCTCTTCATTTAGCTCCCTTATGTCTTTACTGATTTTCTTCCTGGATGATCTGTCAAGTTGAGATAGTGGGGTGTTGAAGTCCCCTACTATGATTGTGTTACTGTTAATATATTGCTGTAGCTCTTTCAGTAGAAGTTGGATGTATTTAGATGGCTTCTCATTGGGTGCATAGATATTAATAGTTGTTGAGTCCTCTTGATTGACTGATCCTCTGAGCATTAAGTAGTGTCCATTCCTATCTTTTTTAATCTTATGTATTTTAAAGTCTATCATGTCAGATATGAGAATAGCTGTTCCTGCCCTTTTTTGTGGGCCATTGGCTTGTATGATAGTTTTCCATCCTTTCACTTTAAGTCTGTGTTTGTCTTGTTGCGTTAGGTGAGTTTCCTGTAGACAACATATTGTTGGGTTGTGTTTTCTGATCCATCTTCCTACTCTGTGTCTTTTAATAGGTGAATTCAGGCCATTCACATTTATTGATATCAAAGATTGAAGATATTTTAACGCCATTCTTGTAGATATTTTAGAGTGTTTTGATATATGTTCTATTTGTGGTGGTCTGGTTGTTTATAGGAAACCTTTCAGAACTTCTTTCAAGGCAGGCTTGGTGATGGCTGCTTTCTTCAACTGTTGCTTGTCTGAGAAGGTTTTGATGCTTCCATCTAGTCTGAATGACAATCTAGCAGGATATAGTATTCTTGGCTGAAAGCCTTTCTCATTGAGCACTCGATAGATATCTTGCCATTCTCTTCTGGCCTCTAGTGTTTGTATGGAGAAGTCTGCTGCTAATCTTATGGGTTTTCCTTTGTAGGTGACTCTTTGTTTTTCTCTTGCAGCCTTGAGGATCCTTTCTTTATCCTTATTCCTTTCCAATCTAAGTATGACATGTCTTGGTGTCTTTAGGTCTGGGTTAATTCTGTTTGGGACCCTCTGGGCTTCTTGAATCTTTATGTCTTTGGTGTTGTCTAGACTAGAGAAATTTTCAGCTATTATGGCCTGGAGAACGCTTTCTTCCTCCCCTTCTCTTTCTTCCTCTGGTAAGCCAATAATGCGTATATTGTTTCTTTTGAAGTCATCCCATAGGACTCTGTTGTTGTTTTCAGCATCTCTTAATCTCTTTTTGAGATCTCTTACTTCTTCTTTAGTTGTCTCTAATTCATCCTCAATCTTGCTGATTCTGTCTTCAGCCTCATTGATTCTATTCTCTCTGCCCTCTACTGCTTTCTGGAGTTCATCTATTTTGTTGCCCTGCTCTGATACTGTTTTAGCTTGTTCAGCTAGTTGCCTTCTTAGCTCAGCAATTTCAGCTTTCAGCTCTCTAATAACCATGAGATTATTAGAATTTTCTTCCATATTCTCATTTGTTGTTCCTGCAGTTCTGATTACAATTTTTTCAAATTCTTTACTCACTCCTGTTATTATTTCCTTAGCTAATGTTTGGATGTTGAACTCGTTGTTTTGTGCTTCGCCCTCTGGAGGACTTTTAGCTGGACTCTTGTCCTGGTTCGAGTCTCCATTATTTTTTCTTGTTGTTTTAACCATTTTATATAAGTTAACAGTTTTTTCAATCCCTGAGTTGGAGTTCAGTGGTGTAAAAGCCTTTTTTTTTTTTCCCCTGTAGGCTATGGTAGCCTGAGGGCTTTTAAACTATCAATAGGCTTCTTGGCTTAATCAATGACTCCTGACCAAGAGATAAAGCAGGGTGTGGCAGAGATAATCCAGTGGTTATGCAAAGAGACTTTCACAGCCCTTCAGCTATGCCACCGAGGTATAGGTCTTCTCCTGAGTTTCCCGGTTAGATCTCTGTGCCCTGGTGTCCCTCCCTGTTGCTGCTCCAGATTCTGAGGGTAGTAGCAATGGAAACTCAGAGTTGTACTTGGTGAGTCTCTGGGGAGTCCTTTCCTCCCTTCAGCTGTCCCCTTGTTGGTGGAGCAGACTGGAGGTGGTGTCTCCACTGACAGACTGTCGAACTGTTAGCAGTCACTTAATCTCTCCTTAGGCCCCTCTCTCCTCTCTGTCACCAGCCACGCGTGTTTGTACTCACGGGTGATTTACTGGGTTTCTGTGGTCATTCTAGTCCTGTCTTGTTTCGGTCCGGGTGGTCTCCTTTGGTATTCCTAGTTGATCCGGGAGAGGAGAGGAGAGGAGAGGAGAGAAAGCGATCTGCTGCTCGTAGCTCCGCCTCCGGAAGTCGAATCTTCTCTCCCTTTCTAAGTCATACCTACACCTGTTACTACTTCCGAATGTTCTTCCTTTTTTTTTTTTTTTTCCTCTTCTCTCTTTGGGTCCTGTTGGAATTGGAGTTCAGAGCTCTCTGGGCATCTTCCCCTGACATTTCTCCCCCTCTGGGAGTCTGGACCCACATTCTTTATGGGGAGCAGAAGGTGGGAGTTCTGGCTTCTGTCATTGCTTCTCTGCTGGACATGGACATTGGCAGGTGGATTCACACCCCCAGCCTGTGTCAAGAGAGGTATCACAGCATCATAGCGACCTCTAGTGACAAGGCACCTCCCATGAGCTGCCAGGCATTGCACATGGGTCATGCACTTCCTGCCCCAACACAGCACTCTGTCTGACCTTGAACTTCCCAGCCTCCACAACTATGAGAATGAACGCCTGCCATCTGAGCCACTTTGCCTGTGGCATCTTGTCATGGCAGCCTGACCCAACCCTCCTGTAAATTGTGGAGATGTTGCCTCCGGTGGGGGAGGCCTCTCTTCATCTCACTTTGGCCTCTCTCCATGAGCCACTCACCCTGTGCCAGCCATAGTGGCAGAGGGCAGTGAGGAGGCGAGCCCTGTCACCGCAGGTCGCTTCATGGCCCGTCCTGGGTGGCTCGTGGCAGGACCAGACTCAGTGGATGAGTGGCCCCGTGTGGGTGGGGGTGGAGCCGGGGGCAATGGGAGGTGAGACACGGCTGAGCTGTGTGTGTGTGTGTGTGTGTGTGGTGGTGGGGAGTGGAGCCCAGCGATCTGGAGCAGAGAGACTGTGTGTGTCGTTGTCCTAGTGTCGTGATGCATCGTGGGATATAAATCTCCAATCTTCAGGGAGTCAGGCGGTAGCGCAGCGGGGTAAGCACACGTGGCACAAAGGTGTGAGGATCCCGGTTCGAGCCCCCGGCTCCCCACCTGCAGGGGAGTCGCTTCACAGGCGGTGAAGCAGGTCTGCAGGTGTCTGTCTTTCTCTCCCCCTCTCTGTCTTCCCTTCCTCTCTCCATTTCTCTGTCCTATCCAACAATGACGACGACATCAATCACAACAACAATAATAACTACAACAATAAAAAACAAGGGCAACAAAAGGGAATAAATAAATAAATAAATAAATAAATAAGTGTAAAAAGTTTAAATAAATAAATAAACATATCTCCAGTCGTCAACATTGTTGGCTTCTGCTCAGTTTGCAGTCACGCTTTTGAGAAGCAGAGGCTTAATGCATGCATGTCTAATCAAACGAGGTATTGATTTCCTGTCCCCAAAAGCACCGATGAGGAAATATGGAGCCAACTGCTGAGACTCCTGGGTGCTGCCCCTGGTCGGGCCGGCAGAGATGCCCTGCGAATGATGCCACACACCCGGCAGCAGCGGCAGCGGAGGGCGTGACCTCCCGCCATGGCAGACAGCTCGCTTGGCTTAGCTGAGGGGCAGGGGCGCCCTAAATCAATCCCACTAGCTTCGAATTCTCAGTCTCCTTGGACACCTGGGAAATAGAGAGGCAGCGGCTGGTAAGGAGCTGACAACGTGAGCTGGCGGGCTTGGGCAAAGGCTCAAGGATGACAGCTTCACATCTGCGTGGCTAGATGAATCGACTAGCACATCCATTTATCACTGCAGAGCTCTGAATTTCTAAATGCAATCCACCGAAGCAAAGTGAAGCTTGGGGGAAGTTGACTGTGTCAAAAAATGACTTTTCTGACTAGGCTGATAACTGTGTTTCTGTCACTTAGAAGGGAAATGAGTAGATGTGCCTAGTGACACACCGCTTAGCTGAGCCCAGCACTATCAGAAAATAATGTTTTTAATGACATATTTTGTAATTGTTATTTATTTTTATTTATTTTCCCTCCTGTTGCCCTTGTTGCTTATCGTTGTTGTTGTTATTGCTGTCATCGTTGTTGGATAGGACAGAGAGAAATGGAGAGAGGAGGGGAAGACAGAGAGGGGGAGAGAAAGACAGACACCTGCAGACCTGCTTCACCACCTGTGAAGCGACTCCCCTGCAGGTGGGGAGCCGGGGGCTTGAACCAGGATCCTTACACTGGTCCTTGTGCTTTGCGCCACGTGCGTTTAACCCGCTGCACTACCACCCGACTCCCATCAAATATTTTTTTAAAAGACATTTATGGAGCAAAAATATCATTTGGAAGTTATTCTGGCGCATATGTAATAAAGGTAAATTTTACTGGCTAAAATGATAGCTGCCATCAAAATTCATATTGTTGTGATAGATAAAGTAGAGTGAACCACATACAATGTTTACAGAATAAAACTGATGCTGACCAGAGAGTTGGGTGGTAGCGCAGCAGGTTAAGCGCAGGTGGCGCAAAGCGCAAGGGCCGGAGTAAGGATCCCGGTTCGAGCCCCCGGCTCCCCACCTGCAGGGGAGTCACATCACAAGCAGTGAAGCAGGTCTGCAGGTGTCTGTCTTTCTCTCCCCCTCTCTGTCTTCCCCTCCTCTCTCAATTTCTCTCTGTACTATCCAACAATGACTACAACAATAAAACAACAATGGCAACAAATGTTAATAAGTAAATAAATTTAAAAAAACTGATGCTGACTTAAGACAGTAGCTTATGGAGTGGGGAGGGGTAGGTAGCATAATGGTTAAACTAAGAGATGCTCATGCCTGAGGCTCCAGAGTCCCAGTTTTAATTCCCTGCACCACCAGCAGCCAGAGCTGAGCAGTGTGCTGGTTAAGAATAATATATATATATATATATATATATATAAAGACACCCACTTACGCATAAAGTGTATACATGCTTTGCTGATGGTCACTAACATCAGTAATGTTCCAAAATTGTCTTTTTTTGGTCCAAATTTTTCTTTTCTTTTTTCTTTTTCTTTTCTTTTTTTTTTTTCTTTTCTGCCACTGGTATTGTTGCTGTGGCTTAGTGCACAGCAGTCTACTACTCCCAGAGACCTTTCTTCTTTAAAAATAGCATTGTTTGAGGGCCAGGCGATAGCACAGCGGTTTAAGTGCACGTGGCACAAAGCACAAGGACCGGCGTAAGGATCCAGTTCGAGCCCCCTGGCTCCCTGCCTGCAGGGAGGTCACTTCACAGGCAGTGAAGCAGGTCTGCAGGTGTCTGTCTTTCTCTCCCCTCCTCTGTCTTCCCCTCCTCTCTCCATTTCTCTCTGTCCTATCCAACAACAATGACAGCAATAACAACAATAAGAATAACAAAAATAGCATTGTTTATGATAGAGACAGAGAAATAGAGAGGGAGAGAGACAGGGATAGAGAGAAAGAAAGACATCTACTCCACAACTGATGCTCCCCGCCACGTCCCCCATCCCTCCTGCAAGTGAAGTCCAGCACGGTGCTCCCTTTACCATGTGCACGACGGATCAGCCCCCTGAAATTTCTTTTTTTTAAAAAAAAAAATCAGCTGGAAATCTTTAGTTAAGGTAAAGGTAATAAGGAAAAGTAACTTCAGCTTTTTAGTCAGCTGAAATTAAAGTAGACATATTGCAAAGTCACAAACAATCGAAATTAATCCTTATGAAAACATGTGACAAGTTTGAAGAAGAAAAAAATTAACAGGACTGAGGAAATTGTGCCTCCAGTAGTACAACCGACTCTCCTGCCTGAGGCTCTGAGGTCCCAGGTTCAATCCCCAGCACCACCATCGGCCAGAGCTGAGCAGACCTCTGGTAAATGAATAACCAAATCACAAAGGTTTGTGAGGTGAGCAAAATGAATTTAACGTTGAAATTCTATATTTATTTTACTTAATTTATTTATTACTGGATGGAGACAGAGAGGAATTGACAGGGGAGGGGAAGGGAGACAAAGGCTTTCCCCCCCTGCAGGTGGGGAGCCGGGGTTCGAACCTGGGTCCGTGTGCGTTGTAATGGGTGTGCTTAACCAGGTGCGCCACCGCCCAGCCCCCTGTTTTTAGAGATCACTAAAGAAAGAAGGCTGCCTTCCCACCCCTGTCTGTGTGGTGACAGCTTTTTTGGGAAGCCTCTGCAGAAATTCTCAAGTTGTGGAGTTTTTAACAGGAAGCTCACCACAGGTTTGTGTCTTTTAGAGGATCCCAGCGTCTTTGTGACAGGTAGCCAGCCCTGAAAATTGCCAGGGCGAAGGTCTGGGCAGAAGCCCCGTCCCCTCCTAATCACCACCTCCACCTCTGCACACTGCATCCATTAGCCCTGAGCAGCTGTCCTTCCCCAGCCCAGAGTCAGGTTACCGTGGAAACAGAATCAGGTTCCCAGCACTGCTGGGAAGCCAAAGGAGAGAAGTGAGGCTGGGAGGGAAATCCGATCTCTTCCTACCCACCCCTGCCCAAGGTGAACTCGGCCTCTGGACGAATAAATGACTTTTCCATCAGTGTGCTTAAGTATGTTTTAACTTTAATAATGATTATTAGAGCCTCAGCAGAATTTTACTTGGAAAAGAGCTAAAAAAAAAAAAAAAATCAACTCTGTAGCGCAGGGAGAACTGTAAATTCTCTCCAGCTAAGACCGTGATTTGATGTTGTGGTTTTTTTCCTCTCCCTCCTCCTCCTCCTCCTCCTTTCTCTTCTCCCTCTCTCCGCACTGAAATGTCACATATGCAAGTTAGTTCTAGAGACTCCAAGGGGAGGGGGCTTGTGCTAAGGGAGTCACTGGTGGTGAAATGAACGTCTTTGTCCTTGGCCTTGTGGCTGAGGCTCTGACTGGAGCCTCCTGCCTCTCCCTTTGTCTCTGCCTCTGGCTGGGTTGTGTGTGGGGGTGAGAGGGGGCCTCACAGACTCACCCTCCCATCTCTGTGGGCTCACACCCTCTCTGCCCCTCCCCCAGCACTTCCAGGAGCTAAAAGACCCCCTGGCTCATCTCTTCTGATGCCTGACCTAAGTGTAGTCCCCGTCTGATTACATTTTATTTATATTTTTGTTAGTGACTTAGTAGTGCACTACCAGATGATAATAGGAGTCTAATTCCACACCAGAGTTCTGTGTCCCTAACCCCACCAACATGATCACCATAGTTCTCCCAAGCTCCTAAAGATGGGCTGACTATATATATATATTTCAAGCTGATGTGTTTCAATTCTCTATGCTCCACTTGAGCAAAAGCATCCTGAATTTCCTTACTTCAGGCATCATAATCATTGTCAGCCACAAAGCAAACACTACAGTAGTTCTTTTTAATTTACGGGGAGGGGGGTTCATGGTTTACAGTTGACAGTTGTTGGGGGCAGGGGCAGATAGCATAATGGTAATGCAAAGAGATTCTCATGCCTGAGACTCTGAAGTCCCAGGTTCAATCCCCCGTACCACCATCAGCAAGAGCTGAGCAGGGTAAAGAAATTAAGAAAGAAAGAAAGAAAGAAAGAATGACACCCTTACTAAGTGTCACCCAAACCCTAGATATATTATTAAAAATATTTGGGCTGGAGAGACAGCATAATAGTTATGCAAAAAGACTTTCATGCCTGAGGCACCAGAGGTCCCAGGTACAATCTCTAGCACCACTATAAGCCAGAGCTGAGCTGTGCTCTGGAAAATTAAAATAAAATAAAATAAAACAAAACAAAAACAGAGGAGGACCTAGTAGGGGTTGAATCATTATGTGGAAAACTGAGAAATGTCACACATGTACAAACTATTGTATTTTACTGTCGACTATAAACCATTAATCCCCCAATAAAGAAATAAAAACAACAACAACACAATAGTTGGTCCATGTGTAACATTTCTCAGTTTTCCAAATAAAACTCTAACCCCCCCCCACCTAGGACCTTCTCTGCCATAATGTTCTAGGACCTGAACACCACCCCCAATCTCCCACCCACACCCCAGAGTCCTTGATCAGCAGTCAGTCTCTTTTTTCACTGCAGACTAGTACTCCATTGAGTCCCTTGGCTTCATTCTTTTTTGTACTCATAAGACTCAAATGAGTGATTTTATTCCATGGTTCAAGGCCCTCCCCCCACCAACTCCATCTTTGCCTTTGTTCTGCATCGATTAGGAGACGTCTTCTTGCAGATCAAAGGGCCGCTGGAAGACGTCTACAAAGTCTACTGTTACCACCACGACGAGGCCCACAGCGTCCTGGAGTCGTACGAGAAGGAGGAGGAGCTGAAGTGGCATCTGAACCACTGTCTCCAGTCCTTGAAGTGAGGCCTCCCTGCTGAGGGCTGTCTGTGCACACCGGGGCTGCTGCTGGAGGGAGGCTTTTTGCTTTGATTGCTTTGCTTTCGAGGGGACAGAGAGCCACTGGGAGAGAAAGGGCTGGGCACGGAGAGGGAGAAAGAGGCAGAGAGACGCCTGCAGCCCTGCTTCACCGCCTGTGAAGCTTTGCCCCCGCAGGTGGGGATGGGGGGCCTTGGCCCCAGACCCTTGCTCATGGTAACACAAGTGCACCAACCCAGACCTCTGGGGACTTTTTGTTTTTTTAATGGATGTCAATGAAAGAAATCATGGAAAATCCTATGTCTTGTTTCTTTTTTTGTTTGTTTGTTTAATATTTATTTATTCTCCCTTTTGTGGCCCTTGTTTTTTTATTGTTGTTGTAGTTATTATTGTTATTGATGTTGTCATTGTTGGATAGGACTGAGAGAAATGGAGAGAGGAGGGGAAGACAGAGATGGGGAGAGAAAGACAGACACCTGCAGACCTGCTTCACCGCCTGTGAAGCGACTCCCCTGCAGGTGGAGGAGCTGGGGGCTCAAACCGGGATCCTTACGCCAGTCCTTGCGCTTTGCGCCACCTGCGCTTGACCCACTGTGCTACTGCCTGACTCCCTAATTTTTTTAAGTAATTCTTTTAAATCTTCATTTATTTATCTATTGGATAGAGAAGCCAGAAATTAAGAAGAAAGGGGTTAGAGAGAGAGAGAGACCAGCAGCCTGCTTTCACCACTCACAAAGCTTTTCCCCTGCAGGTGGGGACCAGGGGCTTGAACCCAGGTCTTTGCTTTCTCTTGATGAACAAGTGACACTAGAAATCCTAAATGACTTTTTGTCTTTTATTATAAAGGTCAGGTGGGACAACTCAATATCACCACTCCCCCCACCAAAAAAATAATAATAATAATAGCAAGAGGCAGAGGTAATTTTGAAATTCTTTGTAGTCCTGACTACTGGAGATTACTTCCAGAACTTCCTTTGATCTACCCACCCCGTTCCCCACAAATACCTTGAATTACCACTCTGGTAATACCCCCAACTTTATTTTTAAATTATTTTAATTGTTTATTTATTTATTCCCTTTTTTTGCCCTTGTTGTTTTATTGTTGTAGTTATTATTGTTGTTGTTGATGTTGTCGTTGTTGGATAGGACAGAGAGAAATGGAGAGAGGAGGGGAAGACAGAGAGGGGGAGAGAAAGACAGACACCTGCAGACCTGCTTCACCGCCTGTGAAGCGACTCCCCTGCAGGTGGGGGCCGGGGGCTCGAACAGGGATCCTTATGCCGGTCCTTGTGTTTTGCACCACATGCGCTTAACCCGCTGCACTACTGCCCAACTTCCATTTTAATTGTATTTATTTATTTATTATTGTATTGAGACAGAGAGAAATTAAGAGGGGAGGGGCGATAGAGAGGGAAAGAGAGACACCTGCAGTCCTGCTTCACCGCTTGGGACGCTTTCCCCCTGCAAATGGGGACCGGGGGCTTGAACCTGGGTCCTTGCTCACTGTAATGTGAGCATGTAACCAGGTGCACCACCACCCGGCCCTATCCCCAACTTTGTATCTCCAGCATCATCTGGATTTTAGAGTCATCATTTTAGGTCCTGAGAGGTGGTACAATTCAGAAAGCACAAAATTCAGAGGAAGTCCTATTGGTAGATCTATTTCTTTTCTTTTTTTCTTTTTTTTTTTTTCCTCCAAGGATATCACCGGGGCTTAGTGCCTGCACTTAACCCGCTGTGCTACCACTCCCCCCCCCCACCCCCCGTAGATCTGTTTCTTATAGGAAAGAAAATCAAAATCAAACAGCTTAAGTTACAACTATCTCACCCCTCTCCCCATCTCCTTCCAAAAACTTGCCTTTCCGTGGAAATACAGTGAATTGTGCTGGTCTGCCTAGGAGCTCGGAGCTGCAGAATTACTGGCATGACTAATGTTGACCTCAACTGAGCTGAGCTTTAAATTCTGAGAAACAGGTTTTCAAACAGGTTTATAGGCCAGAGAGAAGCTGGCACAAACCCCAGGGCCTGCCTTCCTTGGCCAAGTAATCAGTCGGAGCTATTCCCGGGGGCCCTGCCTCTTCCTCCTGGAGAAATAACAGAGCCCCAGGGCCCGCCTGCCAACTGATAATGAATATGAGGTGTGGCCTCCACCTTCCACGGTGCAGGGGAAGACTGGACCAGCTGGGTGACAGACAGCATGGTGGGGGGGGGGGGGAGAAAGAAAGAGAAAGAGAGAGAGAGAGAGGCAGCTTCACGCCTCGGAAACTAAAGCGGATTTGAAACCGGCAAGGCTGCATTTCGTCCCAAATTAAAATGCACCAGCGCAGGGCCTGATGAATATTTATCAAGAGCTCCAGATAACAGCGGAAAGAATTTTTTTTTTTTTTAAATGAACATCTACGCAGAGTGCCTGCCTCCCCGTGGAGCAGATAAAACCACATGCAGTTTGCTGACAGTATCAGAGTCCCTGGCAATGGCATGCCCAGAGTCATGGCCGGTTTGCAGCAGGGTGGAGAGGTTTCCTGGTTCCCCACCAGACCCATGTGCAGAGCCTGTGGCCATCTGGGAAGTCTGTCATCTTCCCAAAGAGAAAGTTTTCTTTTATTATTTTTTTAATTTTTAAGAGATTTTTTTTTCTTAATCTTTATTGATTGATTGGATAGAGACTGGTAGAAATCAAGAGGGATGTGGGAGACAGAGAGGGAAAGAGACAGAGAGACACCTGCAGCCCTGCTTCACCACTAGCAAAACGTGCCCCCTGCAGGTGGGGATCGGGGGCTTGAACCTGGGTCCTAGAGCACTGTGACATGTGCGCCCAACCAGGTGCACCACCGCCTGGCTCCAAAAGTTTTATACTGGGAGTCAGGCGGTAGCGCAGCGGGTTAAGCTCAGCAGGTTAAGCGCACGTGGCGCAAAGCACAAGGACCAGCGCAAGGACCGGTATAAGGATCCCGGTTTGAGCCCCGGGCTCCCCACCTGCAGGGGAGTCGCTTCACAGGCGGTGAAGCAGGTCTGCAGGTGTCTGTCTTTCTCTCCCCCTCTCTGTCTTCCCCTCCTCTCTCCATTTCTCTCTGTTCTATCCAATAACGAATGACATCAATAACAACAATGATAACCACAACAAGGCTACAACAGCAAGGGCAACAAAAGGGGAAAAAAAAAAAGGCCTCCAGGGGGAAGGAAGGAAGAGAGGGGAAGGGAGGGAGGGAGGGAGGAAGGAAGGAAGGAAGGAAGGAAGGGGAAGGAAGGAAGAGAGGGGAAGGAAGGGAGGGAGGGAGGGAGGAAGGAAGGAAGGAAGGAAGGAAGGAAGGAAGGAAGGAAGGAAGGGGAAGGAAGGGAGGGGAAGGAAGAGAGGGGAAGGAAGAGAGGGGAAGGAAGGGAGGAGGAAGGAAGGAAGGAAGGAAGGAAGGAAGGAAGGAAGGAAGGAAAGAAAGAAGGAAATAATTTATTTCAGGGGCTAGGCACTGTAAGAGAGAAAAAGACAGGAGCCAGGAGACAGCTCCCTGCTAGAGCACACACCACCGTGTGTGAGGCCCTGGGTTCAAGCCCCAACACCGCCTGGGAGCATCATAGGCAGCACAGGGACAGCTCCGTGAATCATGGAGCAGTGACTTTGTAAGTTTCTCTCTGTCCTCTTTCCCTTTCTTCAAAAATATACCAGAAACTCCCCAAAACAGGCTTAGAATCTGCTTTTTTTTTTTTTAATCATAGCTAGAATGTAGCCAGGACTTCACTGCTCCAGACTTCACTGCTTCACTTTTTTAGATAGACACAGACAGAGGGACAAATTCCAAACAGCGCCAAAACAAACTTCCAGTGAGTGATGTGTGTGCTGGGGGCCGGGCTCAGACCTGGGCCCCAAGACAAGCAAAGCAGGCCCAGTATCCAGGTGAGATGCTTTGCCCTCCCAGAATCTGCATATATTATTAAATTTATTCAACAAGGAATTCCAGGCATTCCCTTTCCCTGCACAAAACAGTCTCTTAAATCAGCGGAGCTGCTTTGCGAAAAGCCTCGTTACTTAGCCTCTCTGGGGTTATTTAAGGTTTCCAATCCCGTCTGAGGGAAAGAGAAATTTAGGCTAGCTCTAAATGCAAGTGTAGCTATAATTACAAGGGCCCGTCTGGTGCCTCTTTTTTTTTTTTTTTCCTAGCTATAAATACCTATAAAGACCTCCCAGCCCCCGCCGTTTTCAGACACCTCCCAGTGGCCTGTTTATTTTCTAAAAGGAAAAGAATAAAAGAAGCTTTTCCAAGTTTTTGGGCAGCTGGAAGACACATATCTCTATAGACGGGTGCTTAGTTATTGCACGCGCCTCTCAACTTTCTTTCTTCCTTCCTAACCAAACCCCCCTTTTCTCTGGAGGGGAAACTGCAGCTGCCCCAGATCTGGACGGGGGGTGTGGGGTGGGTGGGCTCACCTTGTACCAGGCATCCCCACCCAGAGGGGAAGAGCACTGATGACAAAACCCAGAGTCGGAAGGGACAGACTCCAATCTGCTTCTCCTGTCTTATACTTTTTTAATTTATTTTATTTTTATTTTTTACCAGAGCACTGCTCAGCTCTGATGGTTCGGGGTATAGAACTTGGGACTTTGGAGACTCAGGCATGAGAGCCTCTTTGCAGAACCATTATGCTGTCTACCCTTTGCTATCTTATACTTCAATATAGAGCCCTGCTGGGGTGTTGGAAGGAAAGAGAAAGAGAGAGAGATTGAGAAAGAGAGAGAGAGAGAGAGATTGAGAGAGAGAGAGATTGAGAGAAAGATAGAGAGATTGAGAGAGATAGAGAGATTGAGAGAGATATATATAGAGAGAGAGATAGAGAGAGATTGAGAGAGAGAGATTGAGAGAGAGATAGAGAGATTGAGAGAGAGATAGAGAGAGAGATTGAGAGAGAGATTGAGAGAGAGAGATTGAGAGAGAGAGATTAAGAGAGAGAGATTGAGAGAGAGAGATAGAAAGAGAGAGAGATTGAGAGAGAGATGAGATGAGGAGTCTTAGAAGCCACAGGAAAACTTGGTCTAATTGCAAGTCAAGGGGAGACCCTGCAGGGAACAAGGTAGCAGTAGATAAATATTAAGTCCCTCCTTCAGTTGGAGCATCAGCGGATACAATTCAGCTTCTTCCAGTCGGAATTACCCTTGATGGGTGGTCAGTTTCTGCAGTTTTAACCTAGAAAGGAGAAATGTTCAGTTCAGGGAATGGACGTGAAGAAAATTTTTTGTTGTTGCTTTGGTATATGTAAGTGTCCATACAATTTAAAGGTACTTGTTTCTGAAAATAATTTTTTTCTACAACACCTTTAAAAAAATATTTTATTGATTTATTAGTGAGAAAGATAGGAGAGAGAGAGAGAGAAAGAACCAGACATCACTCTGGTACATGTGCTGCCGGGGATTGAACTCAGTACCTCATGCTTGAGAGAGTCTAGTGCCTTAGCCACTGCGCCACCTCCCAGACCACTCTACAGCACCTTAATAAGTCTTTAGTTTTATATTTATTTATTTGATTTTTAAAAATTTTTCTTTATTGGGGGATTAATGGTTTATAGTTGACAGTAAAATGCAATAGTTTGTACATGCCTAACATTTCTCAGTTTTCCACGTAGCAATTCAACCCCCACTAGGTCCTCCTCTGCCATCCTTATCCAGGACCTGAACCCTCAGCCCACTCACCCCAGAGTCTTTGACTTTGGTGCAATACAGTATCTTTTTCTCTTTTACCAGATGCACTGTTCAGCTCTGATTTACGGTGGTGCGAGGGGATTGAACCTGGGACTTTGGAACCTCAAGCATGAGAGTCTCTTTTGCATAAACATCATGATATCTCCCCCGCTGGTAATCCACTATTAGTCAAATAAAAAAAAGGAAACAAACAAACAAACAACTGGCAACCACACAGGTCTGCCCTGCCCCCCCTTCTGTTTGCTTATGTCTGCCTCCAGGGTGATCACTGGGGCTCAGTGTTGCCACTATGAATCCACTGCTCCTAGAAGCCATTTTCCCCCCCACTTTATTGGATAGGACAGAGAGAAATTGAGAGAGGAAGGGGAGAGAGAGAAAGATACACAGACAGACAGAGAGACACCTGCAGACCTATTTCACCACTTGTAAAATATCCCCCTGTAGTGTCCTCCTGGAGTGGGGGCTCAAACTTGGGTCCTTGTGCTTAGTACTATTTGTGTTTAACTTGTGTGCTCCCACCCGACTCCCCAACTACTTTATAACTCCACTGATACTCTGATGATGAATTAGTTGCTATGTACAATATTTGTGTGTAAATATATATTTACATGTGTATATGTATACCCATGAACATATATATTTAAATATATCCTATTTACATATGTAGTTCAAGATGCATTTTATTAGTTTGGGGCTATAAAAGTTTTTTATAACTCATAAGTATGATTTAATTAACTTATCCACTGGAAAAAAACCGATGAAGGAATATCTTTTAATGGTAATCAAGTATGAAGGGGTTACTAGAATGGCATTGTACTCCCACCTCTTCAGCGGACTCACTCTCCTTGAAACTGTTTCTCTTTTCTATAAAGTATCATACTAACATTAGACAGTGTTTGTGCTTTAGAATTTAGGTTTTATGCGTCTGAAAGAAAGAGAAGACCTTTTGCAATGGCTTTACTAGGGATTAAGAGACCAAATCGATCTTTCTTTCTTTTTTTTTTTTACTTCAAAGTATGTGTTTTGGTTCCAATATAATGACTTTGTTTCCTTGTTTGTTTCCATAGGGGAATGCATTTTTTATTTATCCGCTCCCTCAATTTTTTTCTGATCTGTGATCGACAGAGCCTATTAGGAAAATGATTTTTTTTTTGCCCAGGACAAGAATAGAAATGAGGGCAAGAACATGAGTGGTGCAATGGTTAGTGCATGGTACTCATACAGAACAGGAGTTCGAAGAAAATGAAGGGAAGGAAATACTGAGTGTCGGATTGTGGTTTGTAATTTCTTTCTTTCTTTCTTTCTTTCCCTCTCTCTTTTTCTTTTTGTTTCTTTTCTTTCTGTCTTTCTTTTTAACTTTTGTCACAGCACTGCTCACAGCGGACAGGAGATGAGGAACCCAGGACCTCTGGTGCCTCAGGCGTAAAAGTCTCTTCACATAACCATTATGCTGTCTCCCCATGCTGGTTGTAATTTCTGGATTGTAGTAAAAACTTCAAGCGGTCCTTAAAAACTTGTATTAGCTGCTTATTTTTTAAAATATACTCACTTATTTTTTTTTATAGAAACAGAGAGAAATTGGTAGGGAAGAGGGGGATAGAGAGGGAAAGAAACAGAGGGACCCCCCCCCAGGTGGGGATCAGGGACTTGAACCTGGGTCCTTGTGCACTGAAATGTGTGCATTTAACCCGGTGTGCCACCACCCAGCCCTTTGTTGCTGATTTTCTAAAGATTACAGTTTAGACTGGAGGTCTTAGACTGGAGACAGTCTTTGTTACCCCAAGATGTGCAGGACCTACTCATCTACCCTGCCTGCAGGTGACCATGGATAATGTACACGGCTACACGTACAGAAAGTTCATGGAGCTCTGAGAGGAGTTCTCTGCAACTCAAGTACATTTTATTCATCCTACTTTCTCCTGTGACCATGTGTGTAAATTCTTCATTTTCATGGCATTAACAGAAATAGGGGCCAGGAAGTGACACATCTGGTTAGATGCACACACTATAGTGTGCCAGGACCCGAGTTCAAGCCCCTGGTCCCCACCTACAGGGGGAAATAATAAAGTAAATTTAAAAATTCAAAAAAAACATGAACAAAAATAGAAATTTAGATACATTTTCAGGATCAGAGTTTACTACCAGTAATCTGAATCGATGTCTGCTAATCTTACTATGAAGTGTAAAACAAAAAGCGCACCTGATCAAATGAATTTTTAGGGACACGGTTATAAAATTTAAGACACTGTATGAGGTATTCATGAAAGTGACTATTTACATAGTAAAAAATTAATATTTTAATTTATTTATTATTTGATAGATACAGAGAGAAATCAACAGGGGAGGGAAAGATAAGGAGACACCTGCAGCCCTGCTTCACCACTCATGAAGCTTTCCCCCTGCAGGTGGGGACTGAGGACTTGAACCTGGGTCCTTGTGCACTGTGATGTGGGTGCTTAACCAGGTGCACCATTGCCTGGCCCCTCATAGTAAAGTTTATTTTTCAGTGTTCTTTTTTTAAATTATTTTTATTTATAAAAAAGAAACACTGACAAAAACCATAGGATAAGAGGGGTACAACTCTACACAATTCCCACCACCAGAACTCCGTATCCCATCCCCTCCCCTGACAGCTTTCCTATTCTTTATCCCTCCTCTGGGAATTTTTTTTTTTTATGTACATGAAGTACATTTTGAACTGAAGTTTCTTTTCTTTTCTTTTTTAATAATTTATTTATTCATGAGAAAGATCAGAGGGGAGAAAGAACTAGACATCACTCTGACACATGTGCTTTAGGGGAGTGAACTCGGGACCTCATGGTTGAGAATCCAATGCCCTATCCACTGTGCCACCTCCCGGACCACTCATTCATTCATTTATTCATTTATTTATTCATTTATTTATTCATTTATTTATTTATTTATTTATTTATTGCCTTTTGTTGTCCTTATTGTTTTATTGTTGTAGTTATTATTGTTGTTGTCCTTGTTGGCTAGGACAGAGAGAAATGGAGAGAGGAGGGGAAGACAGAGAGGGGGAGAGAAAGACAGACACCTGCAGACCTGCTTCACTGCCTGTGAAGTGACTCCCCTGCAGGTGGGGAGCCGGGGGCTCAAACCGGGATCTTTACACCGGGTCCTTGAGCTTTGTACCACGTGCCCTTAACCTGCTGTGCTACCGCCCAACTCCCCTTTTTTCAGTTTTCTAACGTGTGTGTCTTATTATCTGAACAATCTGTGGATGGACATGTATTTACTTTCTGCTTCCCCTTCTCTTACAGGATGATATACATACAAGAGTAAGTACCTTTTCTTTCTTTTTTTTTTTTTAAAGAAATAATAAAAATGAAGTGTTGGAAATGATAGGGGAAGGCTGATGCATATTCCTGCCCAAATCAGGATGTTTAGTTTTTACAAGTATGTTGATTTCTTTTCTGTTTGGGGGGGGGGGGTGCTCCATCATCTCGTGTGTGTATGTGATCTCACCATTCCTGCAACACCTTGCATTCAGAGAGAAAGAGAGACCAGGAGAGAAACAGATTTCTCCTGGTTCCAGTGGCACTTTCACGTAGTGCCAGGATTTGAACTTGTGTCACACCCAGGGCAAGGCAAGCATTCTACTTGCCGGACAATTTCTCTGGCTCTGTATTTCTTGCAATTTCCCTCCCATTTTATTGGGTGCTTAATGGCTTACAGCACAGTTGTTATCATGGGTACGGTTTCTCAGCTCTGCATGATGTCCATCTGCAAGACACTTGTACCCCTAACTTCAGACCCCAGACACCCGCCCCCAATTGTCTCTCTTCCACTCCACTCCCTTCCCAGTGTCTTTTGCTTTGATGCCATAGACCACACCTCCCCCAGTCCAACTTTTACTTTGTCTTTTCTCTTTCTGTCCCTGTCCCTCAAATTCTACTTACGAGAGAGATCATCCTTCCCTTCCTGACTCATCCCACCCAACACTACCCCTACCATTCCATCCAATGTGGGCAGAGATTAGGACAATGGAGTTTCTGGTCTGATCTCCAGGTCTTTGATCCTTTCCGTCTTCTTTTTTTTAATGATTTATTTATTTTCCCTTTTGTTGCCCTTGCTGTCTTTTATTGTAGTTATTATTATTGTTGTTATTGATGTCTTTAGTTGTTGGCTAGGACAGAGAGACATGGAGAGAGGAGGGGAAGACAGAGAGGGGGAGAGAAAGACAAGACACCTGCAGACCTGCTTCACCTCCTGTGAAGCGACGCCCCTGCAGGTGGGGAGCCGGGGGCTCGAACCGGGATCCTCATGCCAGTCCTTGCGCTTTGCGACACCTGCGCTTAACCCACTGCACTACCACCCGACTCCCAAAAGCACAGTTTTTTTCTCACAGAATAAAAAGAGAGAAAGAGAGAGTGAGAGAGAGAGAGAGAGACCAGATTTCAGCCTTGTGACAAAGCCTGTGACCTGGGCACTGCGTCCAGGACTGTTGATCCAGGGAGCTGGCTGACTAGAGATTTCTACTAGCTGCACATTCTGCTGCTGGGGCTTCTTTTCCTGAAGTTGCATTTGTTTATTTATTTTTCTTTTCTTGTGTGTGTGGGGGTGATTAATGGTTTACAGTCACCAGTAAGTACAGTTGTCAGCACATGTGTAAAATTTCTCAGTTTTCTGCAAAACACCCCCCCCCCCAGCCCCAGCCTAGGTCTTTCTCCATCACCAGCACCAGGACCTGGTGAGCACTTGGTGGGGTCTGTCATCCGGGGCTTCCTCTCAAATTTCTCTGTCATGATTTCTCCTCACATATGCTCTGATCTGTCTCTCTGGGCCTCTCATCGTGTCTATATTAAACCTCCTATACCCATCTGGTAATTTTTCTCCTATATTCTATATTCTCTGCCTTCTGTTTCTTTTCTTTCTTTTTCTTTCTGCAGGTTTTTTTTTTTTGCCTCTGCCAGGGTTATTTCTGGGGTTCCATGCCTGCATGATAAATCCACTGTCCCTGGTGGCTTTTTTTTTTTTTTAATCCAGATAAAAACAGAGGAATTTAAAAGGAAGGGGAAGATATAGAGACACCTGCAAAGGGGCAGGGAGTGCTGGGTGGTGGTGCACCCAGTGAAATGCACATAGTACTAAGCATAAGGACCCAAGCAAGGATCCGGGTTTGAGGCCTTCCCCACCCACTCCTCACCTGCAGGAAGGATGCTTCACTGTCTCCCTTTCTATCTCCACCTCCTCTCTCAATTTCTCTGTCATATCTAATGAAATGGAAGAACGTGGCTGTCAGGAGCAGTAGATTCATATGGTCACACTGAGCTCCAGTAATAATCCTGGAGAGAGAGAGAGAGAGAGAGAGAGAGAGAGACCTGCAGTCTTGCTTCTCCACTTGTGAAGCTCCCCTCCCACAGGTGGGGACTGGGGATTTGAGCCCAGAGGATCAGGCCACCTCTGACTGCAGGTCTGAGAGCCTCGCTTGACCTGACCTCCCCCTCCTCTCTGTGCCTCCATGACTGCACTCAGCAGCCCTGGTCAATGCACCTCTGGCGGAGGGGGTCAATTATGGGCTGCGGATCACCGGCCCTCCAGGGCCTGCAGTATCTGTCCCCGCCCATTCATCTTCTTTATATCTTCCCACCTTGGTTACGTTATTCTGAATTTATTTTCACAGTCACCTCTAAAACTGACTTAAGGTATTTTAAAAGGAGAGTACATTGGGGGGGGGGATTAATAATCACCTCACTGGTTTGTGGCCCCTATAAAAATATGAAATTGAAGATACTTATGGTTAGAATATAGAAGAAATTCAAAGTAATATGATCAATAGTTCCATGATTACTTTTCCTTCCTCTTATTATTTTTTTTCCCCATCTAGTTAAGGAATATGGATTGCCACAGTGCTGACTATCTCAGTTTTTATTCCCCCCCACACACCTTTTCCATCTTAATTTTCATGCAGATGTTTCTTTTTTTAAAAAAAATATCTATTTTTTATTTAAGAAAGGATTAATTAACAAAACCATAGGGTAGGAGGGGTACAACTCCACACAATTCCCAACACCCAATCTCCATATCCCATCCCCTCCCCTGATAGCTTTCCCATTCTCTATCCCTCTGGGAGCATGGACCCAGGGCCGTTGTGGGTTGCAGAAGGTGGAAGGTCTGGCTTCTGTAATTGCTTCCCCGCTGAACACGGGCGTTGACTGGTCGGTCCATACTCCCAGTCCATGCAGATGTTTCTGTACTGGAACATGAGGCTCTTGTTTATTTATTTTTTAATTTATAAAAAGGAAACATTGACTAAACCATAGGATAAGAGGGGTACAACTCCACACAATTCCCACCCCCAGAACTCCGTATCCCATCCCCTCCCCTGATAGCTTCCCTATTCTTTTTTTTTTAAACTTTTTTTTTATATTTATTTATTTTCCCTTTTGTTGCCCTTATTTTTTTATTGTTGTTGTAGTTATTACTGTTGTTGTTATTGATGTCATTGTTGTTGGATAGGACAGAGAGAAATGGAGAGAGGAGGGGAAGACAGAGGGGGAGAGAAAGACACCTGCTTCACCGCCTGTGAGGCGATTCCATTGCAGGTGGGGAGCCGGGGGCTCGAACCAGGATCCTTATGCCGGTCCTTGCGCTTTGAACCATGTGTGCTTAACTCACTGCGCCACCGCCCGACTCTAGCTTCCCTATTCTTTATTCCTCTGGGAGTATGGACCCAGGGTCATTGTGGGAGCAGAAGGTGGGAGGTCTGGCTTCTGTAATTGCTTCCCTGTGAACATGGGTGTTGGCAGGTGGATCCATACTCCCAGCCTGTCTCTCTCTTTCCCTAGTGGGGCAGGGCTCTGGGGAAGCAGAGCTCCAGGACACATTGGTGGGGTTGTCTGTCCAGGGAAGTCTGGTCGGCATCATGCTGACATCTGGAACCTGGTGGCTGAAAAGAGAGTTAACATACAAAGCCAAACAAATTGTTGAGCAATCATGGACCTAAAGGCTGGAATAGTGCAGATGAAGAGTTGGGGGGGGGGCATTTTTTTTTTTATAACCTGAGGCCCTTCATAGCCACCCTGCAGGCTGCTCAGACTGAGCCAGCTGTGGCGACTCGAGCTCACAGGGTTCCAGGGCGGATCTCCGATGCCATCAGTCCTGTCGCGACGCTAACCAAAGCTGCTCCTTTCTTGCTCCTCACTGCCATCATGGTGGCGCTGGGGCTCTGCACTGGCATTACAGATCTTCTGTTCCTGACGGCCATTTTTTTTCTTTCTATTTTATTTGATATGACAGAAGTTGAGAGGGGAAGGAGAGGTGTATAAAAGGAGAAAGAGAGACACCTGCTGACTTGCTTCACCACTTGTGAAGCTTCCCCCCTGCAGGTGGGGAGTGGGGGCTTGAACCCGGGTCCTTATACATGGTATTGTGTGCACTCAACCAGGTGTGCCACCACCCTGCCTCCAGATCTTACATTTTGATCTGTTCAGATTTGGGGGGGGGGGGGAAGCACCTTATTTTTTGGCTTTTGATCTTTATTTTTGTTTCCATAGCTTAAAATCTATTTGTATGTTGTTCTCAATATATTAAATGTAACTATTCCCACCAGCCTCTTTTTCTTTCTCTCTCTCCCTCTCTCTCTCTCTCCCTCTTCCCTCTCCCCCTCTCTCCTTTCTCCCTCTCTCTCCTTTCTCTCCCCCTCTCTCTCCTTCCTCTCTCTCTTCTCTCTCTCCCTCTCTCCTTTCTCCCTCTCCCCTCTTTCTTTCTCTCTCTCTCTCTCCCTCTCTCCTTTCTTCCTCTCTCCTCTCTCCCTCTCCCACTCTCCTCCTCCCTCTCTCCCTCTCCCTCTCTCCTCTCTCCCTCTTTCCTTTCTCCCCTCCCTCTCCCTCTCCCCTCTCTCTCTATCTCTACCTCTTTCCTCTACCTCTCCCTCTCTCTCCATCTGCCTTTCCTTCTCCCTCTCCCTCTCCCCTCTCTGTCTCCCCCCCACTCCTCCCCCACTCCCCCTACCTCTCTGTGTGTGTGGGTGAAAACATGTTCCCAGGAGCAGTGGAATCCCACATAGATCCCAGTGCTGCAAAAACAAACAAACAGAAAGAAACCATTTTCAATAAGTCACAGAAGTGCAGAACATAGGCAACATAAGGCTGATCCTGCCTGTCCCTGGCACAGGGGCAAACCCAACCTGCTGGACATGGGCTCCCTGCTCATCAAGCCCATCCAGAGGGTGATGAAGTACCCACTCCTGCTGTGCCAGCTGCGCAACTCCACCCCCGCCTGGCACCCCGATGCCAGGGCCCTGGAGGACGCCTGCGCCTCCCTCAGAGACATCAACGTGAACATCAACGAGCTCAAGAGACGGAAAGATCTCGGTGAGTGTTCTGAGAGGCCGAGGTAGAGGCGGCGAGGACGCTGTGGTCTGCCTGCCCAGCTGCCGTTTGGGGAGACCCAGACCCACAATCGTGTCCATTTTTTAAATTGGTGATTTAATATTGATTCACAAAATTGTAAGGTAACAAGGGGCTGATTCCACACCATTCCTACCACCAGAGTTCTGTGTCCCCATTCCCATCATTGGAATCTGTAGTGGTTCTCCCAAGGGTACAACTATTGGTTTCTTTTATTTTTTAAATATTTATTTTTAAACATTTATTTATTTATTCCCTTTTTGTTGCTCTTGTTGTTTTATTGTTGTAGTGATTATTGTTGTTGATATTGACTCATTGTTGTTGGAGAGGACAGAGAGAAACGGAGAGAGGAGGGGAAGACAGAGAGGGGGAGAGAAAGACAGACACCTG
This sequence comes from Erinaceus europaeus, assembly GCF_950295315.1. Taxonomy (NCBI): domain Eukaryota; kingdom Metazoa; phylum Chordata; class Mammalia; order Eulipotyphla; family Erinaceidae; genus Erinaceus; species Erinaceus europaeus. Next base: position 202,654,273 of record NC_080163.1, on the reverse strand, counting down.
CAGACCTGCTTCACCGCCTGTGAAGCGACTCCCCTGCAGGTGGGGAGCCGGGGGCTCGAACCGGGATCCTTACTCCTGTCCTTGCACTTTGCACCACGTGCGCCTAACCCGCTGCTCCCCAACTATTAATTTCTATCTGTATTTATGTCTATATATTTCCCCCATTTTGTTCAACAGTCGTGCCTTCACTTCCTTTCTAACTTACCCCTTTCACTCCTTCCAAGCACCCTTCCTTTTATCTTCTTCTCTCTCAGATAAGGAAAACAGTGCCTGGCTTCCTTGAGTGTTTTCCAGATTCTCTTCCCTCTCAGTGATGGTATAAAAACAAGATTCCTGGTGACCATCTCCTCAGGCTTTGGTGGAATTGGTCTTCTCCCCCTGTTCTTTATCCCTCTGGGAGTCTGGACCCAGATTCTTTATGGGGAGCAGAAGGTGGGAGTTCTGGCTTCTGTCATTGCTTCTCCGCTGGACATGGGTGTTGGCAGGTGGATCCACACCCCCAGCCTGTGTCTGTCTGTCCCTAGTGGGGCAGGGCTCTGGGGAGGGGAGGTTCCAGGACACATGGGGGAGGGCGTCTGCCCAGGGAGGTCAGGATGGCGTCGTGGTAGCATCTGCAACTTGGTGGCTGAAAAGGCAGTAAAACATAAGGTGTGACAACCTGTTTAATAAACAGGAACCCAAAAGTAGGAGTAGAGCAGGTAAGATCAGGGACCTTAGAGTGGAAGGAAGCTAGGAAGTGTATTTCAGGAATGTTCCTAGGAGCCTGTATCTTAGTAATCTTTGCTGGAGCCTAATAGCTGACATGGGGGGTGGACTAGAAATAATATCTGAAAAGTCAATATTTCTGGTGTGTTTTTTTCCAAACAGTCCCACCCCCCTTACACACCTGGCATATGTGAACAGAAATACCCAAGGCCTGTAGTCCTCTGGTCCGCAGTGGTTGATGTAATAGAGAGGTGGAATTCAGGTTACTGGAGCATTCTGCCTTTAGGAAAACAAACAAAGAGTCAAGCTAGTCAGGGGGCTAGCTCAGCTCTCTCTGACTGCTGTGTCTTCTTTCTTGGTCATGTCTAGAAGGTTCGTTGTAGGAACCACGGAACTACTTCCTCCACTCCCCCTCCTCCTCCTCCTCCTCCTCTTCTCCTCTTCCTTCTTCTTCATCTTCTTCTCCCCAACCCCCTCACTCTTTTTTTTTTTTTTTTGCTGTGATTAGGAGTAAGTAAAAGCTTGTAAGATGGGAGTCGGGTGGTAGCACGGCGGGTTAAGCACACGTGGCACAAAGCGCAGGGACCGGCGTAAGGATCCCAGTTCGAGCCCCCAGCTCCCCGCCTGCAGGGGAGTCGCTTCACAGGCGGTGAAGCAGGTCTGCAGGTGTCTGTCTTTCTCTCCCCCTCTCTGTCTTCCCCTCCTCTCTCCATATCCAACAACGACGACAGCAACAACAACAATAAGAATAAATACAACAACAATAAAAAAACAACAAGGGCAACAGAAGGAATAATAATAATAAATAATAAATAAACATCTTGTAAGATGACAGGGTCTCGTTCCACAGCACACCCACCACCACAGTTCCGTGTCCCCGTCCTCCCACCTCGCAAAGAGAACCACCAGAGTTCTCACACATCTTATAGTCCGCTTGCTTCTGTGTTTTTGTTTGTTTGTTCAAGTTCACGATGTCAGTTCTCTAGATGCCACATGAGTGGAATCATAGCTGTCTTCCAACTCTTGAGTTATTTCGCTAAGCATCCTCACCTCCAGTTCCAACCATTTTGTCCCAAAGGACACGGCATCATCTTTTTTGATTGCAGAGTAGTATTCCACAGATTAGATATCCCATAACTTCTCTATCCAGTCATCTATTAATGGGCATTTAGGCTGCTTCCACTCTTTGGATAGTGAGAATAATGCAGCTATGAACACAGGGGTGCACGTGTCCCTTCTAATTAGTGTTAGAGTGTGCTCTGGATAGATGCCTAAGAGTGGGATTAGCTGGGTCGTAATGTGATTCCGTTTTTATTTAAGGACTGTCCAGACAGCCTTTCCCAGGGACACTGCTGCAGTTCGCATTCCCACCAGCAGTGGAGCAGTGTCTGACTTTCTTTAATGAGTGTGCGTGTTGGGGGTGGGGGGGCATGACCCTTGGGTTTGCGGGAGCTGTAGGCTTTGGAGTGTGGTTTCTGCCGGTCAGTGGACTGGCGGCTGGGTACTGACCGCAAGTGGCCGAGCCCGTGGCAGCCGGTACCGCCATACGGTCTCTTCCCGGCGAGGTGGAGGCTGCTCTCAGGTGCTGTGAGTGCCAAAGCCACACTGGCCACGGTCACAAGTGTCACCGGGCCCTTCCGTTTCAGTCCTGAAGTACAAGAAGAGTGATGAAGAGGAATCGCTGAAGGAGAAATTGTCCAAGCTCAACATTCACTCCATCAGTAAGAAGTCAAAGAGAGTGACCAACCACCTGAAGATTCTCACCAGAGGAGAGTCACAGGTACTCGGTCCTCCTGCGACACAGGCACTGCTGAGCTGGCCCTCTCGCGTCCCTCCCGCCCCCACATCTGTCTCTGTGTGTGTGTGTGTGTCTCTATATCTCTCCACCTGTCTATCTCTCTGTGTCCTTTTCTCTCTGTGTCTCTCTATGTCCTCTCTCTGTCTCTCTATCCCTGCCTGTTGTTAAAAATTCGGACGGCTCCTGCTGGCCGGGCTAGCTTCACGGGCGGGTAACAGAGACGCGGAGACAACGGCTGGGCAGGGAAGCTGTATTTCTTTATTCAGGAACAACGATTCATAAACTAAGACAAACTAATCACCAAACAGAACTCCGCTGTCTCTTTGCGGCGGCGCAAGCACTCTCTCTCACTCTCGAACTCAGGAACTCTCGAAATCTGCAACTCTTCAACTCTCGAACTCTGAAACTCTTCCACTGTGGAACTCTCTCTTACTCTGTAACTCAGGAACTCTGGCGGGGTTCCTTCGGGGCGGGGCCAGGCCCACGAAACTAACTGGACTGATCTAATTCTCTCGGTGGGGGAGAACTAGAACCCAATGTAAAGCATACAACACCTGCGTATCCTTCTCTCTCTGTCTCTGTGTCTGTCTCTCTCTCTGTCTGTCTCTCTGTGTGTCTGTCTCTCTGTGTGTCTGTCTCTCTCTGTGTCTTTCTGTCTCTGTCTCTCGGTGTCTGTCTTTCTTTCTGCCTCTCTCCTCTCTGTCTGTCTCTCTCTGTCTCTTTATCCCTGGAGGAAATGGAATGGGATGACTTTGCTTCTCTGTTAGCTCTGCTCAGGATGCAAAGGACAGAAATAAACAGAAGGACATGGCTGGGTTAGGAATGCCCTGAGTCCTAACATTCCCAGCCAGAACACCATTTCACCCAAGGCAATGCCCAGCTTCCTTCCCGACTTGGTGTTTGCTTTAGAGAACCTCACTCACCACTCAGCCCAGGAGGTGGCACGGTGGCTAGAGCACTGGACTCTCCAGCATGAAGTCCTGAGTTCAGTTCCCAGCATCACGTGTGCAAGAGTGACTCTCTAGTTCTCTCCTCCTCTCTCTACCACTAGTACACAAATCCTTAAGAAAGGAAAGGGGAGGGGAGGGGAGGGGAGGGGAGGAGAGGAAAAAAGTTTTTTCTTTATTCTTTTCTCCTTCTCCTTCTTTTTTTTTTTTTTATAAAAAGGAAACATTGACAAAACCATAGGATAAGAGGGGTACAACACCACGCAATTCCCACCACCAAAACTTCATATCCCATCCCCTCCCCTGACAGCTTTCCTATTCTCTATCCCTCTGGGAGCATGGACCCAGGGTCACTGTGGGATGCAGAAGGTGGAAGGTCTGGCTTCTGTAACTGCTTCCCTGCTGAACATGGGTGTTGACAGGTGGATCCATACTCCCAGTCTGCCTCTCTCTTTCCCTAGTGGGGCAGGGCTCTGGGGAAGCGGAGCTCCAGGACACATTGGTGGGGTCGTCTGTCCAGGGAAGTCTGGTCGGCATCCTGATGGCATCTGGAACCTGGTGGCTGAAAAGAGAGTTAACATACAAAGCCAAACAAATTGTTGACCAATCATGGACCTAAAGGCTGGAATAGTGCAGATGAAGAGTTGGGGGGGGGGGTCTTAGTTAGATAGTTCTTAGGCATATTTTAGTTATATTCCAAAGGGCCTAGTTTTTTTTTTCCTGAGCCTAACATCTGATATGCAGGTGGATCCAAGTTATTTATTGTCTGGAGAGATGATGTCATGGCTGGAAAAAGGACCAGAAAGCTGGATCAGGGAAGAGAGTAGCTCCCAAATATGGGAAAGGGGTATAAACATTGTTGACTGTTCTTTGTTCTTTTTCTAATGTACCTGCTCACTTTTTTTCCTTTTTTGTTTTTATTGCCACCAGGGTTATTGCTGGGGCCTGGTGCTATGAATCCACTGCTCCAGGTGGCTATTTTTTCTTTTCTATTTTATTTGATAAAATTGAGAGGAACTGAAAAGGGGAAGAGAAGACAGAAAGGGAGAGAGAAAGAGAGACGCCTGCAGACCTCCTTCACCAGTCATGAAGCATCTCCCTTGCAGGTAAAGAGTGGGAGTTCAAACCCGGGTCCTTGTGCTTGGTAACTTGTGCTTAATCAGGTATGCCACCACCTGGCCCACCTGGTGACTGTTGTTTTGAGTTGTTTATTTATTTATGTATTCATTTACTGGATAGAGACAGAGAAGTAAGTTGACAGGGAAGGGGAGATAGGGAGAGAGACAGGGGCCAGGCAGTGGCGCACCCGGTAGAACGCACATGTCCCAGGGCACAAGGATCTGGGTTTGAGCTCCTGTTCCCCACCTGCAGGGAGAAAAGCTTCATGAGTGGTGAAGCAGGGCTGCAGTTGTCTCTCTTGTCTCTCTCTCTCTCTCTATCACCCCTCCTTGATTTCCGACATTTTCTATCTAATGAATTAATAAAGATAATTTTAAAAAGACAGAGGGAGGGAGTCAGGCGGTAGCGCAGCGGGTTAAGCACACGTGGCGCAAAGTGCAAGGACCGGCGTAAGGATCCCGGTTCGAGCCCCCGGCTCCCCACCTGCAGGGGAGTCGCTTCACAGGCGGTGAAGCAGGTCTGCAGGTGTCTGTCTTTCTCTCCCCCTCTGTCTTCTCCTCCTCTCTTCATTTCTCTCTGTCCTATCTAAAACAATGATGACATCAGTAACAACAATAATAACTACAACAATTAAAAAAACAGGGCACCAAAAGGGAAAATAAATAAATTTTAAAAAATTAATTAATTTAAAAAATTTAAAAAAAAAGACGGAGGGAGTCGGGCGGTAGTGCAGCGAGTTAAGCGCAGGTGGTGCAAAGCAAGGACCAGCTTAAGGATCCCAGTTCAAGCCCCCGGCTCCCCACCTGCAGGGGAGTCGCTTCACAGGCGGTGAAGCAGGTCTGCAGGTGTCTGTCTTTCTCTCCCCCTCTCTGTCTTCCCCTCCTCTCTCCATTTCTCTCTGTCCTATCCAACAACAATGACATCAATAATAACTACAACAATAAAACAATAAGGGCAACAAAAGGGAATAAATCAAATATTTTTTAAAAGGACAGAGGGAGAGAGACATCTGCAGCCCTGCTGCATTGCTTGTGATCCCCCACTGCAGCTGAGGACCAGGGGCTTGAACCTGGCTCCTTGCACACGACAACATGTGCACTCAAGCAGCCCCGCTATTTTTTAATGTTTGTTTGTTTGTTTGTTTGTTTGTTTTTGAATGCTGGATCCATGAGAGTTTTGAGGATAAATGAGTTCCTGTCCACTGTAGGTGAAAGACAGCACCTTTGACAGAGAAGAGAAGATCTTCCGATCTGTGGAAAAGATGGTACGGTGCTGCCTGAGGAGCACGGCGCTCTGTCTCCAGCACATGCAGGTAGGGCGTCTGGGGCTGTCTCCCCTCCCAGAGGAGCTGGGGACCTTGGTGCCCCCACTCCTGTGACACCCACTTATTTTTCAACCCGAGAGGGAGTCCCGGTGCAGACATGGTTCCTCTCTGCTCCTCTCTGCCCCCAACTGGAACTGTTATACTTTAAGACATTTGCTCATGGTTTTTATTTATTTGTTTGTTTTTGCTGTTTTTTTCTTTTTTCTTTGATAATGCCAGAGACTTATACTTAAAAAAAAAATTTATATTTATTTATTTTCCTTTTTGTTACCCTTGTTGTTTTATTGTTGTAGTTATTATTGATGTCGTTTTTGTTGGATAGGACAGAGAGAAATGGAGAGAGGAGGGGAAGACAGAGAGGGGGAGAGAAAGACAGACACCTGCAGACCTGCTTCACCACCTGTGAAGCGACTCCCCTGCAGGTGGGGAGCCGGGGGCTCGAACCAGGATCCTTACGCCAGTCCTTGCGCCTTGCGCCATGTGTGTTTAACCCGCTGCCCTACCACCCGACCCCCCAGAGCCTTATACATATATGACTCCATTACTCAATCAATTTCTTTTTCCTCTCCTTTATTTTATTTTTTTTTTTGGGGGGGAGGTTCATAGTTGACAGCACAGTTGTTGGCACATGGGACCAATTTCTCCTCTCACTGTGACAGGCGTCTGCAAAACATTCTGCAGCTTAGTGTCCATCGTCCTATACCAGGACCTGGAAGCCTTCCCTTCCCCCAGCATCCTTTCTGCCCCCATATCCCAGAGTCCTTTGCTTTGGTGTAATGCACCCAACCAGCCCAAGTTTCACTTTGTGTTTTCCCTTCTGTTCTCATTTCTTCAGCTCTGCCCATGAGGGAGATCATCCCATATTTCTCCTTCACTTTCTGGCTTTTCTCACTTCACACAAACCCAAGACAAGGTGAAGAAGGTGACTTTATCATTCTTTTCTTTTTTTGTCTTTAGAATTTTCCTCTTTTAATTCTATTAGTGATTTTATATTGACTTACAGAATTACAAGATAACAGAGGTATAATTCCACACGATTCCCACCACCAGAGCTCTGTGTCCCTTTTCCCTCCACTGGAAACTAGTAGTTCTTCAAGGTCACAGATATGGGTTGATTATTATTTTTATAACTATATATATATATATATATATATATATATATATATATATACCTTTTTTTCTATGTCTTTGCCTTCTCTTTCTTTTTTATTTTTTTTAAATCTATTTTTTTTAATTTTTTAATATTTATTCATTTTCCATTTTGTTGCTCTTGTTGTTTAACATTGTTGTGGTAATTGATGTCATTGTTGTTCAACAGGACAGAGAGAAATGGAGAGAGGAGGGGAAGACAGAGAGGGGGAGAGAAAGACAGACACCTGCAGACCTGCTTCACCGCCTGGGAAGCGACTTCCCTGCAGGTGGGGAGCCGGGGGCTCGAACCGGGATCCTTATGCCGGTCCCTGCGCTTTGCACCACGTGCGCTTAACCCACTGTGCCACTGCCTGGCTCCCTGCCTTCTCTTTCTTTCTAAGTCACGCCTAAACCTAATACTACTTCCAAATATCCTTTCATTTTTTTCTCTTCTCTGTTTGAGTCCTGATGGAATTAGTGTTAAGAGCCCTCTGGTCATCTTCCCCTAATATTTCTCCCCCTCTGAGAGGATGGACCAAGATTCTTTCTGGGGAGCAGAAGGTGGGAGTTCTGGCTTCTGTCATTGCTTCTCCGCTGGACATGGGTTTGGCAGGTGGATCCACACCCCCAGCCTGTCTCTGTCTGTCCTAGTGGGGCAGGGCTCTGGGGAGGGGAGGCTCCAGGACACATGGGTGAGGGCGTCTGCCCAGGGAAGTCTGGTTGGAATCATAGTAGCATCTGCAACTTGGTTGCTGAAAGGCAGTAAGATATAAAATAGGATAAAATGTTTAATGAACAGGAATCATAAAGTAGGACTAGATCAGATGAAAATAGGGATTTTAGAGTGGAAAAAATCTAGTAAGTTTATTGTACGTATATTTCTAGGGACCCATGACTTTAGTAATTTTAAAAAATTTTTATTTATAAAAAGGAAACACTGGGAGTTGGGCTGTAGCGCAGCGGGTTAAGCGCGGGTGGCGCGAAGCACAAGGACCGGCATAAGGATCCCGGTTCAAACCCCGGCTCCCCACCTGCAGGGGAGTCGCTTCACAGGCGGTGAAGCAGGTCTGCAGGTGTCTGTCTTTCTCTCCCCCTCTCTGTCTTCCCCTCCTCTCTCCATTTCTCTCTGTCCTATCCAACAACGACAACAACAATAATAACTACAACAATAAAAACAACAAGGGCAACAAAAGGGGATAAATAAATAAAATAAATATTTTTAAAAAATAAAAAAAAGGAAACATTGATAAAACCATAGGATAAGAGGGGTACAACTCTACACGATTCCCACCACCAGAACTCCGTATCCCCTCCCCTCTCCTGATAGCTTTCCTATTCTTTACCCTTCTGTAAGCATGGATCCAGGGTCACTGTGGGATGCAGAAGATGGGAGGTCTGGCTTCTGTAATTGCTTCCCCGCTAAGCATGGGTGCACAAGGAAGGGCGCCAGGATCCTGGTTCGAGCCCCCGAGTCCCCACCTGCAGGGGAGTCACTTCACAGGCAGTGAAGCAGGTCTGCAGGTGTCTATCTTTCTCTCCCCCTCTCTGTCTTCCCCTCCTCTCTCCATTTCTCTCTGTCCTATCCAAGAACGACGACATCAATAACCACAACAATAATAACTACAACAATAAAGCAACAAGGGCAGCAAAAGGGAATAAATAAATATTCGTGGCGGGGGGGGGGGGAGAGCGGGCATGAAACACGCAGAGGCAAAGCGATGACATAGCTGTGAGCGGAGTGGGTTTCCCTGACAAGAGGATGGAGGACTCTGAGTACAGACAACATGCGTCTGGACCACACTCACTCTGTCACACTGGCTTGGACACGGGACCCTCCCTGTGGCTTTGTGCTTGGGTTTCAGGATGCCATGCCCCTGGCACTGCGGTGTGTGATGCAACTTCGGAAGATAGCACTCAGCGGAGATGAGGAGCCGGGCCCCCCAGAGGGCCCCCAGAGCCCGCCAAACCCCTGGGATGACTTTGTGAGTTCCCCCTACTCCCCTCCCCGATGCAAAGAAAAGGCCAGGGCTGAGAGACAAAGCTGCTCTCCATTCATTTTGCTGAAGTTTAACATGAAACACACGCTCAAGCGGACAGCAGGGGCAAAGCCAGGAGTGTTATCAGGTGTTAACACAGTGTGTTATCAGGTGGCCCCGATGAGGCTCTCGGGGTGCTGGGAATAAAGGAGGACCCCAGGCGGGGTTCTGTGGGTGTTCAAGGTTTGTGGGGTGCTTGTGGGTGCGGCTTTGACAACAGCTTTGCTGTCTGCACGGGATGCGGCAAAAGTGCTTTTTCTTAGTCAGAATGCGGTGCAGCCTTTCTTTTCTCTATTTCTTTCTTTCTTCTTCTTCTTCTTCTCCTTCTTCTCCTTCTCCTTCTCCTTCTCCTTCTCCTTCTCCTTCTCCTTCTCCTTCTCCTTCTCCTTCTCCTTCTTTTTATTATGACCAGAGTTATCGCTGGGGCTTGGTGCCGGCATTACAAATCCACTGCTCCTGGAGGCTATTTTTCCCCTTTTGTTGCCCTTGTTGTTTATCGTTGCTGTTGTTATTATTGTTGTTGTAGTTATTATTGTTGTTATTAATGTCGTCGTTGCCGGATAGGACAGAGAGAAATGGAGAGAGGAGGGGAAGACAGAGAGGGGGAGAGAAAGACAGACACCTGCAGACCTGCTTCACCGCCTTTGAAGCGACTCCCCTGCAGGTGGGGAGCCGGGGGCTCGAACCGAGATCCTTATGCCGGTCCTTGCGCTTGGCGCCACCTGCGCTTAACCCGCTGCGCCACTGCCGCCCCCCCCCCCTTTTTCTTAGTTTAATAAGACAGAGAAAAGGTGGAAAAGGAGGAGGAGGAGACAGAGGGAGAAAGAGAGGCACCTGCAGTCCTGCCTCCTCACTGGTGACGCTTCCTCCTTGCAGGTGGGAACCAGGCACCAGAAACCAGGTTCTTGTGGCACCGCCGCCAGCTTCCTAAATATGTTATTTATTCATTCATCCATGCATTTATTTATTTATTTATTTAGTGTAGAGTCAGAAATGGAGAGGGAAGAGAGAGAGAGAGAAAGAGAAAGACACCTGCAACTCTGTTTCACTACCCGTGAAGATTCCCTCCTGCAAGTGAGGAGCAGGGGAGGGACTGGAACCTGGGTCTTGATGCCCAGTAGTTAACAGGCGCAGTCTATGGGGTGCACACCGCCCCGTCTTCCTGCCCGCCCGCCCCCCTCCCCTCAGCCCCCTTCCCTGGATGATCTCCTCTCCCTAACAGGCGGCCCAGCTGCAGAGGCAGGTCCTGGGACCCCTGGGGGCCCTGTTGAGCCTGTTCTCCGGGCCCCAGAAGCTCATCCAGAAACGCTACGACAAGCTGCTGGACTACGAGGGCGGCGCCCAGGGGGGCCTGGCACGCAGGGAGTTCGAGGCCCTCAACGCGCAGCTGGTGGAAGAGCTGCAGGTGTTCAACCGAGCTGCCCGCGGCCTCCTGCTCAGCTGCCTGCACAGCCTGCTGGCCCTGCTGCGGGCCCTGGCCGGCCAGGCTCGGGGCCTCTACTTGGCCCCCGGCGGCCTGCAGGTGAGCTGGGGTGCAGGGAGAGCCTGAGGGTGCTTCTAACATCGCAGGAGATACACTCTGGAACTCTCGGAGCTGGAAAGCGATTCCAAGTGTTTTTACTCAGAAAAGCAGCTGTATATATACTCGCCAAGGAGGGTGGAAATAGGGTGTGACATAGAGAGGGTGGAGCGAAAAGACAGTGGTGGAGATCAGGGTGTCCTAGGAGAGGGGCGGAGCAAAAAGACATCATGAACCAGTGGGGATTAAACCAGTGCCCTGGAGGCAGGGCGGTGCTTAGTTCTTCTTCTTCTAGCGTTTGCCCTTCTTCCGTAGCCAGTCAACAGCGTCAGGTTGAGCCTGATGTCAAGTTTCCAGACCTCCTTTGAATCTGGAGAGGTGGCCGTCATTGACTATGTGGGTCATAGTCTGTCTGGAGCTGCAGGGGCAGTTCGGGTCGTCTCTGGCTCCCCAGCGATGGAACATAGCGGCACACCGGCCATGGCCTGTTCCATAGCGATTGAGGAGGGCCCGATCATAACATGCTAGGTCAAAGCCGGGTTGACGCTCGCAGGGGTCTGTGATGAGGTGTTTGTTCTTGACCTCAGCTGACTGCCAACTCTGTTTCCAAGAGACTGGAACAGAGAAGTTCAGTGTAGGCGTAGGGGACCAGATTGGGTGATGAGACGTCAAGCATTGGACAGGGTGGGCGAAGATGGTGGTGCTTAGTTAACAGTGGTTATGTAAATAGACCGCAGCTTTAAGTGGGATCAAACCAATGCCCTGCAGGCATGCTGGTGCTTAGTTAAGCAGGAATAGAGACAGAAGCTTTAAGCCGGGGGAGCTGGCATACTACCCAACACTAGGCACCCAGTGTGAGCGTGGGTGGGTGGCCTCTGTCCAGTTCATTTCTTTAATTCATTGGCACGTGCGTGGTTTATAGTATAGTCCTTTTTCTTTTCGATTTTTTAATTATTTTAATTTGTTTTTTATTTTTATTTTACATCTTTATTTTATTTATTGGGTAGAGACAGTCAGATATCAAGAGGGAAGGAGGTGATAGAGAGGAAGAGACAGTGGTCCGGGAGGTGGCACAGTGGCTAAGGCACTAGACTCTCAAGCATGAGGTCCTGAGTTGAATCCCCAGCAGCACATGTACTAGAGTGATGTCTGGTTCTTTCTCTCTCTCCTATCTTTCTCATTAATAAATAAATAAAATCTTAAAAAAAAAAAAAAAGAGGGAGAGACAGAGAGACCCCTGCAGCCCTGCTTCACCACTCACAAAGCTTTCCCCCTGCAGGTGGGGACCCGGGGCTTGAACCCAGGTCCTTGCGCATTGTAACGTGTGCGCTCAACCAGATGTGCCACCACCTGGCCCCATCCTTTATCTTTATTAATGAGAGTTTATTTGTGTCTATTGTATAGGTAGGTGACAAAAATTGGTAACAGGCATTGTGTAATAATCCTGCTCTTGGTGGCAAAAAGCAGAGTTTATGATTCTTTATTAGTAGTAGTAGATAGAGACAGAGAGAAATTGACAGGGGAGGGGGAGACAGAGAGAGGAAGAGAGGCAACTGCAGCCCTACTTCACCACTCGTGAAGCTTTCCTCCATAGGTGGGGACCAGGGGCTTGAACCTGGGTCCTTGTGCACTGTAATATGTGCACTTAACCAGGTGAGTCACTACCTGGCCCCAAGTTTATAATTCTTTAAAAAAAAAATTAAAGATTTGTGTAATTAAATAGATTACTTATTACGGATGTTTAGGTTTTTTTATCTAAAAACTTTGAGATATACAAATACATTCTGATGCATAACTATCTTGATTCCATCCTGACTTTTCCTGGGCAGGCGCCCTCCCCCATGTGTCCTGGAACGTCCCCTCCCCAGAGCCCTGCCCCACTAGGGACAGACAGACACAGGCTGGGGGTGTGGATCCACCTGCCAACACCCATGTCCAGTGGAGAAGCAATTATAGTCTTTTAAAATTTTAATTAGTGATTTAATATTGGTTTACACTATTGTGAGGCAATAAGGATACAATTCCATACAGCTCTCACAACTAGAGTTCTGTGTCCCATCCCCTCCAGTAGAAACTTCCCTATTATTTTACCCCACCGGGAGGATGAACCAAAATTCTTTCTTGGATACAGAAGGTGGGAGTTCTGGCTTCTGTAATTGCTCCTCTACTGGACAGATGAATCCACACCCCGAGACTGTTTCTGTCTTTCCCTAGTGGGGCAGGGCTCTGGAGAGGGGAGACTTTGGGACACATGGGTGGGGTCGCCTGCCCAGAGAGGTCAGGATGGAATCATACTAGCATCTGAAACTGGGTGGCTGAAAGGCAGTAAGTTATGAGGCAGGACAAATTGTTTAATAAGCTAGAATCAAAACTTAGGAATAGAGTAGATGAGAATAGGGATCTCAGGGCGAAAAGAAGCTGGGAAGTCTATTTTCAGTCTGTTCCAAGGGGCCCATGACTTTAGTAATTTTTGCCTGAGCCTGATAGCTAACATACAGGTGGACTCAGAAACATTGTCTGGGAAGATGGTGTCAGAGTTGAGAACAGGACTAGAAAGTTGGGTTAGGGTTAGAGAGTAGCTCCCCCAAGTAGGGTCTTTCTCCTGCTGTCATCAAAGTAACTAGGTCAACAGCCTTAGAATCTGCTACTTCTGCCTAAGACTGCTGTTAACTCAAACAAGTCGTACTGTCTTCATGTAGAAAATAGTAATAATAATAATAATAATAATAATAATAATAATAATAATAATAACTCTGCTAGGCACTATAAGAAGTTAACTTTTTAATTTCCTCGATCAGTCTGAGAAAAGGTGAGTTAGGGTCTGCCGGCTTCTCCCGGGACACCCTGCCTGGACTCCATCAAGAAGTGGCCAGCGGCTGTCAGCTGCCCTAGCTGTTAGCTTCCATCATCAGCCCACACTGCAAACCTCTGAAAGTTCTTGACTTTCCCCAATTTTTCGCAGAGGAGCTGCGTTCTGCGTCCTCAGTTCTCCCTCTCTCTCCCTCCCTCCCTCTCCCCCGCCTCTCAATTTTTGCTTATTTATCACTGGATAGACACAGAGAGAAACTGAAAGGGGAGGGAGGGGGAGATGGAGAGGGAAAGAGACACAGAGACACCTGCAGCCCTGCTTCACCACTCATAAAGCTTTCCCCCTGCAGGTAGGGACCCAGGGCCTGAACCCAGGTCCTTGAGCACTGTAATGTGAGTGCTTAACCAGGTTTCCAGCTGGCCCCTCATCCTCAGTTCTCCATCACAGTCCAATCAAGGCAGCACCCTGTCTGCCTTGGTGGTCCTGTGGGAACTGTGTGGTCTCCCTCCTGCCTCCAGGTGCCCCCATCGGTCCCACACATTTCTGAGATTCAGAGCCCAGTGCTGGAAGAGGTTCACAGCCTGGGCTTTGTAAAGGACAACAGCGCCACCTTCATCGAGAGGAAGCTCAGCTTTGAGAAGAAGAAACCTGCTCAGATGCTGGTGAGTCTGGTGGCAGGGGTGACAGAGACAGCCAGCACTTCTCCATGGGGCATCACTGTCCCTGTGGCTTCTCTCCTCCCAGCAGCCTGTGAATTACTCGCTTATTAGAATCAGATATTGAAAAAGTCGTGATGTATTTTTTCTATGTGAAAAATGTGTAATTATAGGTCTGCCTCTTTTTTATCTCATTAATGATTTAATACTGACTTACAAAATTACAAGATAACAGGGGTCTGATTCCACACCGTTCCTACCACCTGAATTCTGTGTCCCCTTTCCTTCTCCTTTTTTTAAAAAAAGATTTATTTATTCCCTTTTGTTGCCCTTGTTGTTTGTTTTGTTGTTGTAGTTATTGTTGTTGTTATTGATGTCGTTGGATAGGACAGAGAGGAATGGAGAGAGGAGAGGAAGACAGAGAGCATGAAAGTGCCCCGGCCAGCGGGGCGGTGAACAGGAGCTAGGAACCCACGAAACCTGGAATGAAAGGGACAGGAGACACAAGAAATGACAGCAAGACAGGACTCTGATCAAGCTGCAAAATTTTATTGTGTCCACAGGCATTTTAAGGCTTTGCGGAAGGGGGCGCATAGGGGGAGGGGGGAGGCAGAGATCGCGGTGGAGGGTCCCTTGCAACTATTTCTGTTAAACTATAACTATATGGTATGTCACTATAACTATATGGTATGTCACTTAGTTTCTGGCAAACATCCTTCCTACGGGAATTAGAAACTTATCTCGAGGGCTTCTGTTGTTTCAAGGCTTAGCTTCTATCAAGCAGAGAAATGGCTTCTGGCATGAAAGGAAGAAAGACACCTGCAGACCTGCTTCACCACTTGTGAAGCAAGTCCCCTGCAGGTGGGGAACCGGGAGCTCAAACTGGGATCCTTATGCTGGTCCTTGTACTTCAGGCCATGTGCATTTAACCCACTGCACTGCCACCCAAATCCTCCATTTTTTTTTTTTTTATGGTTCTGCCTTCTTTTCTTTTCTAAGTCACACCTGCACCTGTTACTACTTCCAGGTGTCCTTCCTCCCCCCTCCCCGGGCCTTGATGAAATTGGAGTTCAGAGCCCTCTGTTTATCTTCCCCTGACATTCTCCCCCCTCTGAAGGTATGGACCCAAATTCTATTTATTTTTATTTTTATTTGTGAGAAAGATAGGAGGAGAGAGAAAGAACCAGACATCACTCTGGCACATGTGCTGCTGGGGATCAAACTTGGGACCTTATGCTTGAGAGTCCAAAGCTTTATCACTGTGCCACCTCCCAGACCACTGGACCCCAATTCTTTATGGGGAGCAGAAGGTGGGAGTTCTGGCTTCTGTCATTACTTCTCCACTGGACATGGGTGTTGGCAGGTGGATCCACACCCCCAGCCTGTCTCTGTCTGTCCCTAGTGGGGCAGAGCTCTGTGGAGGGGAGGCTTCAGGACACATGGGTGAGGGCGTCTGCCCAGGGAGGTCAGGATGGAATCATGGTGGCATCTGCAACTTGGTGGCTGAAAGGCAGTAAGATAGGAAGCAGGACAGCCAAAAAGTAGGACTAGAGCAGCTGAGAATTAATAAGGACTATAGGGTGGCCAGAAGCCCTTGATGTGTTCATAGGTCTACTTCTGCCTTGTACACACCGTGCTCCAAATTCCCTGCAACAGTACCAGGCTCAAGGTAGTCTCTCTATAAACATCTGATGAGTATGTCTGGGTGGTGGTGCACCTGGTTGAGCACACACGTCACAGTGCCCCAGGACCTTGGTTCAAGTCTCTAGTCCTCACCTGCAGAGGGCAATGCTTCACAAGTGTTGAAGCAGAGCTTCTGTTGTCTCTGTCTCTGTCTCAGTCCCTGTCCCCTCTGTTTCTCTCTGTCTCTATCCAACATATAAATAAGATATTTATGCAGGTGCAGGTGTCTCTCTGTCTCTCTCCCTTTCTATCTCCCCCCTCCCCTGTCAATTTCTCTGTCTCTAACCGATAATAAATAAAAACAAATCTTCTGGCAGGGGTGTTGTTGTTTTATGTTTGTTTTGTTTTGTCTTTATTTCACTACTCCTGCCACCAAAAGCCCGTGCCTCCACCCCTGTGCCAATAGATAGCCACTATAGTTCTCCTGGCTCAGACTCCAGCCTGCAGGAAGCTTCCCCGTGTGAAAGCCCTCCCCAGAGAAGAGCTCTGTGCATATTTTGTCCTGTTTCCACCTTCCCCTCTCCCAGCCAGAAACTCGCCCGCAGACAGACACTCACCGCTCCAGACTCCTGTCGGTCTACAGTGCTGGGGAGCTCTACCAGGCCAAGCGCAGATGCAACGCCACCCAGGAGCAGGACATTCCCCTGCTGGAGGGGGAGCTGGTGGCCGTGCTGGAGCAGAAGGACCCCCTGGGCAGTTCCAGCAGGTGGCTGGTGGACACAGGAGGTGCGACTGGGGACGCAGGTGCCCGGGGGAGGCGGCGTGTGGGGTGTGGTGCCGGTGGCCCCCGATCACTGTCCTCTCCCTCCCGTGAAGTCGCGAAGGGCTACGTGTACGCCTGCTTCCTGAGGCCCTATGACCCCGCCAGGAGCCGCTTCTGCGACAACGATGACGACTTTGAGAATATCAGCCTTTTCGTGTCCTCGAGGCCGGCTGGGGACAGTGGGACTGACAGCGGGACCGGTGACCCCAGCTCTTCTCTCGGCGGCACTCGCGGGAAATCCGAGAGCAGTGGGGATGCTGAGGGCTTCCAGGAGGTGGAGGAACAGGTGGGTGGCCTGGGGCCAGGGGGGTTGTGTCCACTTGGTCTCTAAGGAGTCCGGCATTTGGGGCAGTTCCTCCCTGGGCACCTTTGTGCCCAGGATTTTATGCCTGGAGCCCATGGGGATGGTGATTCTGACCATGTGGAATTGGCATGAGAACTGGAGATAATGTGTGTGTGTATGTGTGCGTGTGTGTGTGCGTGTGCGTGTGCCTGTGCCTGTGCCTGTACGTGTATGTGTGTGTCTCCACATGCACTGTGTCTGGCTGCTGTTACCATGGTGGCTGTACCCGTGTGCGTGACGTGGGGACAGTCCGTGCAGCCCTCGTTGTGGTCCTCTCAAGCACATGGGGTCGCCCTCCACTCTTCTAAGAGCCAAGTCTCAGTCTTACCTGCTGAGCCCTCCCCACACCTCCCTACCTCTCCCCTGCCCTGCCCCAGTCCCTGGGCAAAGGCTTCCGCGAGAAGTCTCTCTCACAAGACCGGGCAGTTCATTCTATATAACCCCAGGGTCCTTGCGCTGCACAGAAAGTTTCAGTCTGCTCTAATATGCGGCAGGAGAGCTAGCATGATGGTTATGCAAACAGACTCTCCTGCCTGAGGCTCCAAGGTCCCAGGTTCAATCCGCCCTGCACCACTGGAAACCAGATTTGAGCACTTCTCAGTGCTCAGAAAAGAGAGAAAGAGAGAGACAGAGAGAGAGAGAGGAATGAAGGAAGGAAGGAAGGAAGGGAGGAAGGAAGGAAGGAAGGTGGAGAAAGGGGGAAAGAAAGAAATAAAAGGAAGGAAGAGAAAGAAAAATAGGAGAACAGGGAGGAAGGGAAAAGTATGGAAGGAAGGAGAGAAAGAGAGAAAGAAATGAAAGGAAGGAAAAAGTAAGAAAGGGGAAGGGAAAGAAAGAAACAAAAAGAAAGAAAGAAAGAAGGCAAGAAAGAAAGGAAGGAAGAAAGAAAAAGAAGAGAGAGAATAAGTATGAAGAGGGAGAGGGAAAAGGAAGGAAGGAAGGAAGGAAGGAAGGGAGGGAGGGAGGGAGGGAGGGAGGAAGGAAGGAAGGAAGGAAGGAAGGAAGGAAGGGAGGGAGGGAGATGGAGAGAAATGACTAGCATTCCTTCCCAAAGCCCGGGAATCTCACTGTGTCTCTGAACGCGGCTGCAGTCAGGACACCCACAGTGGGGTTCCCGCTGCGACTCACACCCAGCCGCCCTGCCCAGATCTTCTATGCAGTCCACGCCTTCGAGGCCCGCAGCGCCCAGGAGCTCAGCCTGCAGGAGTACCAGAGGGTGCACGTCCTCCGCCTCTGTGACCTCAGCGGCAATGAGCAGTGGTGGCTGGCGGAGGCGCAGGGCCAGAAGGGCTATGTGCCCGCCAGCTACCTCCGGAGGATGACGTATGCCTAGGACACCCTTCCACCCTCGAGCGAGCTGCGGATGGACCCACTACCTCATCAGACTGATGGCGAGGACATTCTGGCCTGGACGCCAGGAAGCCTCCCGCCTAGGCGAACAGGAGGGTTGTATCGGGGGTCTGAGGAAGACCTTGAATTGTAGCTGGATGGTTCACAAGGCAGCGTGAAGAGCACACACTGAATGAAACACTCAGCAAACAGTTCCCATTACCTGCGACTGGAAAGTGGAGTCTTTGACACAAAAAGCCGATGTGTTTGTTTCAGCATTGCTGAAGGCTGGCTTGAAGGACAGGGCTTTTATTCATTTCCTTACTTATTTTTAGGTTTTTATGTCCTCTTTTAAAAATAGTATCTTTATTTACTTATTTGATAGAGACAGCCAGAAATCAAGAGGGGTGGGGGGGGGGCGGAGAGGGAGAGGGAGAGGGAGAGGGAGAGGGAGAGGGAGAGGGAGAGGGAGAGAGAAACCTGCAGCCCTGCTTCACCACTCACAAAGCTTTCCCCCTACAGATAGGAACCAGGGACTCGATTCTGGGTCCTTGCACATTGTAACATGTGTGCTGAACCAGGTGCACCACCACCTGGTCCCTCTTTTATTTTTAATTTTTATTATCTTTATTTTTTTATTTCTTGGATAGAGATAACCAGAAATCAAGAGGGAAGAGGGAGATAGAAAAGTAGAGAGACAGAGAGACACCTGTAGCCCTGCTTTACCACTTGCAAAGCTTTCCCCCTGCAAGTGGGAGCCAGGGGCTTGAACCCTGGTCCTTGTGCACTGTAATATGTGCGCTCACCTAGATGTGTTATTATCTGGGCCCCTCCCACCAGTGCTGCAAATGTTTTTGCCTTTCTTATTTGTTTCTTGTGTACATGTGCATGTATATACACATATCCATCATATGGTTTATACATGAAAGAGTTTAAATAAGGAGCTAGGTGGTGGTACACCTACTAGGGCACACACATGACCCAACACAAAGGACTTGGGTTCAAGCCCCGTCTCTGTCTGTAAGGTGAAATCTTCATGAGTCGTGAAGCAGTGTTGCAGGTGTCCTTCTCTCTCCCTATTTCTCTCTGTCTGTTAGAAAGGAATGGGTGTGGGGAAGGGGAAGGAAATAAATTAGCTACTAGAGGTCCACCTGGTTAAGCGCTCACATTACAGTGCACAAGGACCCAGGTTCAAACCCCTGGTCCCCACCTGCAGGGGAAAGCTTCACAAGTGGTAAAGCAGGGATGCAGGGGTCTCTCTGTCTCTTTTCCTCTCTATCTCCCCCTTCCACTCTATTTTTCTCTGTCTCTATCCTATAATATAAATGACTAAATGACTACTGGAAGTCATCATACAGGTACTGAACACCAGAGATAACTCCAGTGACAAAAAAAAAAGGCAACATTGTAAATACTCGTAAAAATAAATTACCCAGCAACTAGAAATCTCATACATGGATCTTTCCCTCTTTGATATAAAGCTTTGAATGAACAAACTGAATTCACATCCATGATCTTTTTCTTTCTTTTTTTAAAAGTATTTTATTTATTGTATTTTTGAGAGATACAGTGAAAGACACAGAGAGAAATACCAGAGCACTGCTCAGGTCTGGCTTATGGTGGTGCGGGGGATTGAACCTGGGACTTCGGAGCCTCCGGCATGAGTCTCTTTGCATAACCATTATGCTATCTACACTCACCCCCCCACCCATGATCTTTTTCTAAACTTTGTTTTCAATAAGAGGAAGAGAAGCCAGAGGGGGCCGGGTGGTGGCGCACCTGGTTGAAAGCACACATATTACAAAGCACAAGGACCCAGGTTCAAGCCTCTGGTCCCCACCTGCAGGGGGGAAGCTTTGTGATTGTTGAAGCAGGACTGCAGGTGTCTTTTTCTCCCTCTCTATCTCGCCCTTCCTTCCTCTGTTTCCAGTAAAGATGAGAGAGAGAGAGAGAGAGAGAGAGGCGCCAGAGCACTGCGCCTGGCAGTGGTGCTGAGGGACTGAACTTGGTGCCTCTGGGGCCTCAGGCATGAAAGCTTGGTACACTACCCCTGCACTCTCTCCACAGCCCCAGTGTGGAACAACCAAGTTAGTTGAGAGGACTCTTGTTGTCTTTATTGTTGTTGCAGTTATTATTGCTGTTGTTGATGATGTCGTCATTGTTGGATAGGACAGAGAGAAATGGAGAGAGGAGGGGAAGACAGAGAGGGGGAGAGAAAGACAGACACCTGCAGACCTGCTTCACTGCTTGTGAAGAGACTCCCCTGCAGGTGGGGAGCCGGGGGCTCGAACCGGGATCCTTATGCCCGTCCCTGCCTTTCGCCACGTGCGCTTAACCCTCTGCGTTACCCCCAACTCCCGAAATCACCATTTTTAATAGCTGCGTGGTATTGCATTGTGTATATAGAACACATCCTTACAGTGAGTCTTTTTAAAAAATCTTTATTTATTGAATAGAGACAGAAAGAAATTGACAGGGGGAGGCAGAAAAGGAGAGAGACAGATACACCTGCAGCCCTGCTTCTCCACTCGTGAACCTTTCCCCCTGCAGGTGGAGGTGGGAGTCTGGAACCCGTGTGCTTGTGCACTGGAATGCGAGAACTTAACCAGGTGTGCCACCACCTGGCTCCCAGATGATCCTTTTTAAAACGCTTGCACCTGGTGCTTCTGGGTTCGGCTCTGCCTCCCTTTCCCCTCCTGCACCAGAAGCCCCCTGGCCTCAGGGAGAGGAGCACAGCCCGCCAGGTACCACCTCGCCTCTGACTGGGTCCCCCAGGCTGGCACCTAAGGGTGTGTGTGTGCGCTCGCCTCACGAGGAGGGGGGTGGCGGCGGGGGTCTGCAGGCTCTGGGGTCCCGCCGGTGGAGAGGGCCCCCCTGGGTTGGGGGACCCCGGTGGGCTGGAAGGCTGGCTCTGAATGGGGGAGCATCTTCCCAGTCTCGGTGCCCGGGGCAGGGCTCCCCAGGACGCCGCCCTGGCAGCCAGCGCTGCAGAGTGGGCACCCCGGCCACCTTCTCCCTACTCCCAGAAAGCAAGACAGCTGTGAGGGGTCTGGGGCCTGGGTGCAGGCCCCTAAAGGACACATGAAATGTTTGCAAGATGTTTGTGGGAACGGCGAAGTCAGTCAGGTGCCCCAGTTCTTTTTCAAATCGGGATACTCGACTCGGGGAGAAATGCGGTTCTGGGAAGCACAGAACTACAGGCTGGGGGCCAGTTGGTGGCGCACCTGGTTGAGCGCCTGTATTACAATGCGCAAGGACCTGGGTTCGAGCTCCCGATCCCCCCCTGCAGGTGGTGAAGCAGGGTTGCGGGTGTCTCTCTGTCTCTCTCCCTATCACACCCTCCTGCTTGATTTCTGGCTGTCTCTATCCAATAAATAAAGATAATAAAATAATTTTTTTAAGATAAAAAAAGAACTACAGGCTGGCAGATGGAAGTGTGATTATTATATACCAGAAGGGAGGAAGGAAGGGTGGTCTGGAAGATGGTGCAGTGGATAAAGCTTTGGACTCTCAAGCATGAGGTCCAGAGTTCAGTCCCCATGTGCAGTGAAGCAGCACATGGACCACAGTGATGTCTGATTCTTTCTTTCTCTCTTTCTCATCAATAAATAAGTAAATGCTTTAAAAAGAAAGTGTGGGCCTACAACTTTGTGCACTGGAGAGTCTGGTATATTTATTTATTGTTTGTTTTGTTTTTACCAGAACACTGCTCAGTTCTAGCATATGGTGGTGATGGGGTTTGAACCTCAGAACTCAGAGCCTCAGGCTTGAAAGGTTTTTGCATAACCTTTTATGCTGTCTCCATCTGGTTGGCCGAAAAATAAAAAGGAAGGAGAGAGGGAAAGAGAGAAAGAGAAAGGAAACGGAAAGGAGGGAGATAAAGAAGGGGGGGGGGGGAACCAGGTAATGGCACACTGGATTAAGTGTATAAAATAGAAAGAAAATGGAAGAGAAAAAAGAGGGGAGAGAAAGGAAGAGGAAGGGAAGGAGGGAAAGAGATAAAGGAAGAAAGAAGGGAGAAAAAAAAGGAAGGGAGGGAGAGACAGGGAAAGAGAATGAGAGAGAAAAAAGAAAAAGGGGGGCCAGGTGGTGGCTCACTTGGTTGAGTGCACACGTCACCATGTGAAAGGACCCAGGTTCAAGCCCCCGGTCCCCGCCTGCAGGGGGAAAGCTTCACAAGTGGTGCAGCAGGGCTGCAGGGGTCTCTCTGTCTCTCGCCCTCTCCATGTCTGGCTGTCTCTGTGCAATAAATAAAAATCGTCAGTTGGGGGTGGGATGGGGGGTTGTAGAGGTCTGGGGAGACATGTCAGGGAAAGCCTTTCCCAGCCGCTTGCTAAGCTGGCCTCGTGTGAAGGCAGCCACTTGCATCCCTGTTTCAATCCGGGGCTGAATTGAGGTGAATGAGGAGAGGTGAGTGAGTGTTCAGAGAGACAGGATTCCTCTGCTCTGCAGCTTTTAAAGAGCTAATTGTGGTCAAGGTGGAAAGTATTGCCTGGGAGGTAGGTAAACCGGTGGTGGAACCCAGACACTGTCACTGGCGAGCCGTTGGCCTTGGCCAAGTCATGGGATCTAGGGAGTCTTCTTCCAAAGTGAAACCAACCAAAATCCTTACCAGTAGGGTAAAAGCTGGTGTGGTGTGCGTGTATGTGTGTGTCACAAAGACAGGCTGGCTTATTAGTGTGTGTGTGTGTGTGTGTGTGTGTGTGTGTGTGTGTGACAGATACAGGCTGGCTTATTAGTGTGTGTGTGTGTGTGTCACAGAGACAGGCTGGCGTATTAGTTATGTGTGTGTGTCACAGAGACAGGCTGGCTTATTAGTGTGTGTGTGTGTGTGTGTCACAGAGACAGGCTGGCTTATTAGTGTGTGTGTCACAGAGACAGGCTGGCTTATTTGTGTGTGTGTGTGTGTGTGTCACAGAGACAGGCTGGCTTATTTGTGTGTGTGTGTCACAGAGACAGGCTGGCTTATTAGTGTGTGTGTGTGTGTGTGTCACAGAGACAGGCTGGCTTATTTGTGTGTCATAGAGACAGCTGGCTTATTAGTGTGTGTGTGTGCATGTGCCACAGAGACAGGCAGACTTATTAGTGTGTGTGTGTCACAGACAGGCTGGCTTAGTAGTTTGTGTGTGTGTAGTATGTGTGTGACTGACAGGCTGGCTTACTAGTTTTTTGTGTGTGTGTCACAGAGACAGGCTGGCTTATTAGTTTTTTCTTGTGTGTGTGTGTGTGTCACAGAGATAGGCTGGCTTATTTGTGTGTGTGTGTGTGTCACAGAGACAGGCTGGCTTATTAGTTTTTTCTTGTGTGTGTGTCACAGAGATAGGCTGGCTTATTTATGTGTGTGTGTGTGACAGAGACAGGCTGGCTTATTAGTGTGTGTGTGTGTGTGTGTGTGTGTGTGTGTGTGTGTGTGTGTCACAGAGACAGGCTGGCTTATTTGTGTGTCATAGAGACAGCTGGCTTATTAGTGTGAGTATGTGTGTCACAGAGACAGGCAGACTTATTAGTGTGTGTGTGTGTCACAGACAGGCTGGCTTAGTAGTTTGTGTGTGTGTAGTATGTGTTTGACAGGCTGGCTTACTAGTTTTTTGTGTGTGTGTCACAGAGACAGGCTGGCTTATTAGTTTTTTCTTGTGTGTATGTGTGTGTCACAGAGACAGGCTGGCTTATTAGTTTATGTGTGTGTGTGTGTCACAGAGACATGCTGGCTTATTTGTGTGTGTGTGTCACAGAGACAGGCTGGCTTATTAGTGTGTGTGTGTGTGTGTCACAGAGACAGGCTGGCTTATTTGTGTGTCATAGAGACAGCTGGCTTATTAGTGTGAGTGTGTGTGTCACAGACAGGCAGACTTATTAGTGTGTGTGTGTGTCACAGACAGGCTGGCTTAGTAGTTTGTGTGTGTGTAGTATGTGTTTGACTGACAGGCTGGCTTACTAGTTTTTTGTGTGTGTGTCACAGAGACAGGCTGGCTTATTAGTTTTTTCTTGTGTGTATGTGTGTGTCACAGAGACAGGCTGGCTTATTAGTTTATGTGTGTGTGTGTGTCACAGAGACAGGCTGGCTTATTTGTGTGTGTGTGTCACAGAGACAGGCTGGCTTATTAGTGTGTGTGTCACAGAGACAGGCTGGCTTATTTGTGTGTGTGTGTGTGTCACAGAGACAGGCTGGCTTATTAGTGTGTGTGTGTCACAGAGACAGGCTGGCTTATGTGTGTGTGTGTGTGAGTGTGTGTCACAGAGACAGGCTGGCTTATTAGTGTGTGTGTGTGTGTCACAGAGACAGGCTGGCTAGTGTGTGTGTCACAGACAGCTGATTTATTAGTGTGTGTCACAGAGACAAGCTGGCTTGTGTGTGTTAGAGACAGGCTGGTTTATTAGTTTGTGTGTGTGTCAGAGACAGGCTGGCTTATTAGTGTGTGTGTGTCACAGAGACAGGCTGGCTTATGTGTGTGTGTGTGTCACAGAGACAGGCTGGCCTATTAGTGTGTGTGTGTGTGTGTGTCACAGAGACAGGCTGGCTTATTAGTGTGTGTGTGTGTCAGAGACAGGCTGGCTTATTAGTGTGTGTGTGTGTCACAGAGACAGGCTGGCTTATTAGTGTGTGTGTCACAGAGACAAGCTGGTTTATTAGTTTGTGTGTGTGTCACAGAGACATGCTGGCTTATTAGTATGTGTGTGTGTCACAGAGACAGGCTGGCTTATTAGTTTGTGTGTGTGTGTGTGTCACAGAGACAGGCTGGCTTATTAGTTTATGTGTGTGTGTGTGTGTGTCACAGAGACAGGCTGGCTTATTAGTGTGTGTGTGTGTGTCACAGAGACAGGCTGGCTTATTAGTATGTGTCTGTGTGTGTCACAGAGACAGGCTGGCTTATTAGTGTGTGTGTGTCACAGAGACAGGCTGGCTTATTAGTGTGTGTGTGTGTGTGTGTCACAGAGACAGGCTGGCTTATTAGTTTATGTGTGTGTGTGTGTGTCACAGAGACAGGCTGGCTTATTAGTACGTGTGTGTGTGTGTCACAGAGACAGGCTGGCTTATTAGTGTGTGTGTGTGTCACAGACACAGGCTGGCTTATTAGTGTGTGTGTGTCACAGACACAGGCTGGCTTATCAGTTTGCAGACAGGACAATGGCTTGACCTCTTCACACCCACCTCCACCTCTGGAGTGGACTTGCTGTTACAGAGGCAGGTTGACACCACCACCCCCTTCCCCCCCCCCCCCCAAGGCTGGTAAGAAGCCTAGGGAGAGACCAACCATGGCTCTGGTTTTCAAGGGGTGAGGGAGGGAGCAGTTGTGGGCAGGGAGCACTAGCAGGCCTTAGGCGAGGGGCTGAGCTCTACATACAGAACGTGGGGGTGGGGAGGCCACCCTGGGTCACCCCTGCTGCCCTGGGAATCACTTTATACTCTGTAGGGTTGGCTCAGGGGCCATTGCTAGAAGATGGACTATTTTTTTCTTTTCTTTTCTTTTCACCAGAGCACTGCTCAGCTCTGGCTGACTGTTGTTGGGGACTGAACCTGGGACTTCTGGAGCCACAGGCTTGAGTCTCTTTGCATAGCTGTTATGTTATCTAACCCTGTCTGGACTATTTCTTATCTTTCTTTTTTAAATATTTATTCCCTTTTGTTGCCTATGTTTTATTGTTGTAGTTATTGATGTCATTGTTGTTGGATAGGACAGAGAGAAATAGAGAGAGGAGGGGAAGACAGAGAGGGGAGAGAGAAAGACAGACACCTGCAGACCTGCTTCACCGCCTGTGAAGCGACTCCCCTGCAGGTGGGGAGCCGGGGGCTGGGAACTGGGATCCTTATGCCGGTCCTTGCGCTTTGCGCATGAGCACTTGAACTTGCTTTTTCTCTTTCTGAGAGCCGCCCTTCCAAGCCTGTATGGTCTCAGCACTCCAGACATGCTTTTTCATTCAGACAGACACAGAGAGGTGAGGTTGTGATGTGGGGGCTCAAGTGTGGTACCTGACCAGCAAGCCCCAAGCCAGGCTGGTGAGCTGTCTGCCCTCCACCCCTTTTCTGAGTTTAAAAAGTCACATGGAAGGGGGCCGGGTGGTGGTGCACCTGGTTGAATGCACATTACAGTGTGCAAGGGTCCAGGTTCAAGCCCCTGGTCCCCACCTGCAGGGGGAAACTTCACGAGTGGTAAAGCAGGGCTGCAGCTGTGTCTCTCTCTCCCTCTATCTCCCCTCCCTTCTCAGTTTCTGTCTCTACCCATTAAAAAAAATTTTTTACAGTCACATGTGCAGCCAGTCTCCTGGGGTTCTGGTTCTCAGCCACAAGTGGCCATTCAGATCGCTGTTTCTCACCCACTACGGAAATTGTGAACAATCCAAGTATCGCACAAAGTTGAAAATACAAGAGATTGCTGAGCTGAGCTGAGTAATGACTAGCCCGGTAAGGGGAGAGGCTAGCTGGAGAGGAGGAAGAGGAGAGGGGCTAGGGGCGAGGGCACAAGGTTTAGGGTTGGGGGCCACAGTTGATAGGGCTGGTGGTGAGGCTCAGGGGTCAGAGACTCTCACTCAGTGTCTGTCCTCTCTGGACGGGTGGGGAAAGGGGTGAGGCCTTTGGGGCCTGGGGGTGCGCGTGCGGAGGGGCCGGGCCGGGAGGGCAGGTGCTCTCTGCGCCGGAGGCCTGCCCGGCCATGTCACTTCTTGAGCTTCTTCTGGGCAGCCTTCTTCTTAACCATCTGCAGTCGCTTCATGGCATTGAGCTGAGACTCCTGGGAGGTCGGCCCCTTGAGGGAGGCGGTGGGGGTGCTGCCCGGCTCCGAGGCCGCTTTGCTGGAGCCTCCACCGCCACCGCCGGGTCCCGAGGTCGCTCCGGCGCTGCCCCCGCTCAGCTGGCTGCCGCCTCCCGGGACCAGGCTGCTGGGGCTGGGGAGCCCGACCTTGCTGACGTTGTCGCAGCTGACCGAGCGGCTCAGGCCCGTCTTGCCCAAGGTCAGGGGCGGCAGGGGCTTCAGTGGAACGGCGGATGCGGCGCTGCCGCCCGGCCCCAGCTTGGAGCCCAGGCCGCCCTTGGAGGAGCCGGCCAGGCCGCTCAGGGCCCCCGGCTTCTGGCCGGCCGAGGCCGCGGGCTTCCCGCCGCTGCTTGGGGTCACCGCGCTCAGCTTGGCTGTGGAGGGCCCACCCGATGAGGTCTTGGCGGCGAAGGCTGCCCATCCAGTCAGGCCGCTCGTGACCGAAGAGGACATGCTGGCACTGGACGAATTTCCTGAAATGACGTTAGATGGCTAGAAAGAAAAAAAGAGAGAGAAGTATTAGGTGAGAGCCAGGCATGATAAACGCCACCTCACTCCTCTGAGAATAGTATTAATCGGAAAGGGCAGCAGCAGCCCGTGCTGGAGAGGGAGAGGATGCGGAGACAAAGAGCCCTCCCGCACTGCCGGTGGGCACGCAGACTCCCGGTGGCCACTTTGCCCTTTCTGTTTTATCTGATAGGACAGAGAGAAAATGAGAGGGAAGGGGGAAAGAGAGAGAAACCTGGAGACCCACATGACTGCCTAGGAAGTGGCCCCTGCAGGTTGGGAGCAGGGGCTCGAACCTGGATCCTTGCCCCTGGTAATAGGTGCAGTCAGCCTGGTGTGCCACCAGCTGACCCCTCCACTGATTTCTAACCACCCATTTTTTTCTTGTCCATTTTCTTTCTTTCTATATGAAGCTGAACAAATTCTTTTCAGAGCAAAACTGGATTCTCTATATCATAGAAACAAAAAAAAAACCTATTTAGGGGAGTCGGGTGGTAACGCAGCAGGTTAAGCACACGTGGCGCAAAGCACAAGGACCGGCTCCCCACCTGCAGGGGCGTCGATTCCCAGGCGGTGAAGCAGGTCAGCAGGTGTCTGTCTTTCTCTCCCCCTCTCTGTCTTCCCCTCCTCTCTCCATTTCTCTCTGTCCTATCCAACAATGAAGACATCAATAACAACAACAATAAAACAACAAGGGCCACAAAAAGGGAAAATGAATATTCCTTGGGGATGGGGGATGTGAGGGTGGGCGTCATGGTTCTGCAAAGCATCCTGGTTCTGCAAAGAGACTCCCATGCCTGAGGCTCCGGAGTCCCAGGTTCAATTCTCCACAGCACCGCCATCTGCCAGAGCTGAGGCCCTAGGGGGAGTACGGGGAGAGATCATCAACTCTTCCCTGGCGGGTCTCTTTCACGACGGCCTGTGAATGTAACAGCGGCTGGTACTTTCCTTGGAGTCCTTTACACTCAAGCTCTTGGTCGTCATGACACAGTATCTCATTTAATGGGGGTAAGGGCGGGGGAGAGTTCTAAGAGGCAGGCGCCATAGCCTGTGAAACTCGATGCCATTGAGGGAAACACAGAAGGCGAGGTGAGAAACGAGTCTCCTGAGAGGCAGGAAGGAGGGGGTTCAAAAGGCTACGGAGCCGGCCAGCCGGGACAAAGGGTGGTGGTCCAAGTGTGGCCGCTGAGGCCAGAGGCAGCTAGAAGCTACACGGCCTTGGCTGAGCGATGGAGGCCTGACTCCGTGGCGGAGGCGGAGGAGAGCCGCCCGTAGTTCCTAACTGTGGCGAGGATGGGGGGGAACGGCAGGGCTGGAGCGGAGATCAGGACACAGGGCCGCTCTCAGCCAGTGTGCCCGGAATCGACTCAAGTGCTGGTGTGCGGCCATTTCAACCTACGGGGCCTCTCATTGCACTTTTAAACCATCAAGTAGCTGTCTAGGCAGCAGAATTAAAAAGCGGTCTAAGTGTGTGCTGTACCTTGACTTCCGTTCTCTTAAATGCCAGGAAGGTGGTCTCTGGTTTGAGTTTCGTCTCCGGCTTCTTCACCAGCGGGTCTTTGACGGTGGGGGCAACGGACACGACCGCGGGGGCCGGTTTCTGGGGTGGCTTCTGCGTTTTCTGGGCCTGAGAAAAGTCAGTCGTGTGAGGTCTTAGCAGGTGCCCTCAGGCCGTGTCCAGGGGCTGGAACCCGTCCCGCAGGGCGGCCCGGTGTGGGTTCCACGGCGCGAGCCACCTCCCGCCCCCCCCCCCCCAGGACTTGGTGCCGTGGCGGGGCTGGGCGTGACCCTACCATCCTCTTCATCTGCCGGGTGCAGCGGGCGCAGTACCACACCAGCCGGGGGTCGTTCACCTCCTTGTCCGTCACCTGGGGCCTGTGGCAGTCCTGATGGTAGAGGTTGTGGCACTCCTGACACTCCACCAGCTGGTTCCCTGACGTCACCGTCATCTGCCTGAGGACACAGAGCAGTCATCCTCGTGGTCTCCCCCAGAGAGTGGGGGAGAGAACTGAGGGTACAGAGAGCTTCGCTGAGACTTTAATGTCTGACTGTTAACACACAGCATCTGGGGGCCGGGCGGTGATTGAGTGCGGGTGTTACCGTGAACAAGGACCGGGGTTCAAGTCCCCACTCCCCACCTTCGGGGGTGGGGGTAGGGGAGCTTCACAAATGGTGTGGCAGTGCTGCAGGTGTCTCTCTGACTCTCTCCCCCTCCCTCCTCAGATTTCTCTCTGCCCTGTCAAATGCTTAAGGAAATTTAAAACTTAGCAACTGACGACTTATTTAGCATTGGGTGTCGAATACTCACTAGATTTTGAATACCCCTTACCAAAAAAAGAATGTAAGCCATTCTGTTGTTGTACATTGAATACATGTATGAGAAAATAATTCATACACACTGAATTAAATAAAATGTATTTTATTTTATTTTGTATTTATTTTCCCTTTTGTTACCCTTGGTTTTTTTTATTGTTATTGTAGTTGTTGTTATTGTGTCGTCATTGTTAGGACAGAGAGAAATGGAAAGAGATGGGGATGTCAGAGAGGGGGAGAGAAAGACAGACACCTGCAGACCTGCTTCATCGCCTGTGAAGCGACTCCTCTGCAGGTGGGGAGCCGGGGGCTCGAACCGGGATCTTTATGTCAGTCCTTGTGCTTTGCGCCACCTGCGCTTAACCGGCTGCGCCACCGCCCGACTCCCCTTTTCTTCCTTCCTAAGTCACACCTACACCTATTACTACTTGCAAATGTCCTTCCTTTTTCCCTCTTCTCTCTCTGGGTCCTGATGGAGTTGGGGTTCAGAGCCCTCTGGGCATCTTCCCCTGACATTTCTCCCCCTCTGGGAGTCTGGACCCAAATTCTTTATGGGGAGCAGAAGGTGGGAGTTCTGGCTTCTGTCATTGCTTCTCGTTGGACATGGACATTGGCAGGTCAATAGAATTTAACATTTTTAACAGTTAGCTTCCCCACACACACACCCCTCCACCCCCCCGTCCCATACTTTAAAAAGGGACAGCTTACCTGCAGACAACACAGGCCAAGCCCATCTCCATGGCAAAATCGTCAGCGCTGGTCTCCTCGAAGCTGGAGAGGTCGGCCATCGCTAGGTCCTTGCTGGTCTGCACAGTGATGGGTGAGGCCCGAGTCTCTGGTTTCTCCAATCGCGGCTTCTTTGGGATATCCGCTCCTTCCACACTGTCAGCCTTCATCTGGAAAGGGCAGCCACAGTCAGAAAGAAAGCGTGCGTGTGGGCAGGGGGCCTGAGTGCGCCTCAGCTCCCGTGAGAGACAGTGGGGTGACCCAGCCCACCTGGCAGGGATCGTCATGGAACCAGGGGAAAAGGCGCCTGCTGGACTCACAGAAGCCTTACGAGGAGCCTCGGCTGAAGAGAACGAGCCCGTGTTCCTCTCTGCACTCAGTGCGTTTAGTTTGGTTACACTGTTCTGTTTCTCTCGCCAGCTGCCCCCACCTAACAAGTCACTGGCCCCGCAAGGCTGCTTCACATGCTTGGGTCTTCGAACCCTGAGCTAGTGATACTTAAGATAGGTGGACATCTGCCGCCTCCGCCTCAGATCGGATCAAATGCTGCTTCCTCTCTTCCAGAGGCCAACGCTACCGGCGGACTGTGGGTCAGAGTGGTGACGCCTGACAGCCTGGTTAGCCAGGGAGGACCTGGGATTTCTCCCCTTCCTTGGGAAGAGAAGACCTTTAGCACGTGCCCCCCTGCGACTTGTGCCTAGTTGTGTCCACCCTACGGAAATGAGCGGAGGAGCTGCTTTGTGACAGAGAACGCAGAGACGCACGAAGCTGCTGTGCCTGCAGCTTGGGGGCATGGATGCCCAGGTCACCCACCCGGCACACACTGAGCTACAGCTACTGGGGCAAAGGAACCATCCGAGTGTCCGTGTGTCAGTGCAGGCAGACTTCCAAGGCTTACTGTGGAGTAGGGGGGAAGGCCAGCGACGGAAGCATCGGTGTGCATGGTATGAGGCCCTCTGTAGACGGTTAAAGGCTCGGGAAGCGATTAAAGATGGTCTAAGAAGTGGCCATGTTTATGATGTCTCAGGATACCTGGGGATAATCGATCCCACTGAGGGCAGGGTCTTGCTTTTGTGGAACTGGGACCTCTCACGTGTGTGATTTCCCTCCTGTGTCACCTTCCCATTCAGACTGGCAGACAGAGGGAGGCGGAGACAACACAGCACCCCGACCCCCACGTGATGCCGGCACCCCGACGGGTGACATGCAGATGCCCTGCCTGGTGAGCTGGTTCTCTGGTCTCCTACTAAAGACTTTGCTTAAATGCTTTCTTGTCTTTCTTTCCATCCTTCCTTCTTTGCTTGTTTCTTTTCTTTTTTTGCTACCCGGATAATCCTTGGGGGTCGGTGCCTGCACTCTGATCCACTGCTCCCTGAGGCCATCTCCCCTATCCCACCCTTTCTTTTTTTCTTTCTATTTTGATGAAGAGAGAAACCGAGAGGAAAGGGGGAGACTGAGAGGAAGAGAGACAGACAGACACCTGCAGTACTTGTTCCACCCGATCGTGAGGCTTCCCTCCTGCAGGAGGGGAGTGGGGGCTCGGACCAGGGTCCTTGTGCGTGGTGCCATGTGCACTTAAGCGGGAGCACTGCTGCCCGGGGGCCCCTCTAACTGCATTTTTAAGCGGGTGCGAAAGTCGCGATCAGTATGCGTGGAGCCGAAACAGGTGGGCTGAGTCACCTGCAGCCCGGTGAGAGGGACACGGTCCTGTCACAGGCTCCATCTTTCGTCAAGTCACTTCTGCCTCTGTTCTCTGTTCTACCCTCTGTCTTCTCAACAGCTGCTCTTTCCTGACTTTCCGAGCTGGGGGCTGAAGCCCACACGTGGAGTCAGTTCCCCCCACCCAGGGCTCAAGTGTAGAGACCGCCCTCGACTTCAGTCAAGGGCATCATCCTGTCTGAACCTTACTCATTCCCAAGAGGTCAGCAGCTACAGCTAGCACGGGCCGCTTACTGGATTATACTGGGTACTTGGGATATAAGCAAGACATCACCCCCACCCCCACCCCACCATCCACCCCGCCGCCCCATAGACACCTCTTTGTCCAAGGTCCAAGGGAAGTCTTACTTTGTCAGCAGGCCTCTTCTCCACTTCCTTCTTCGTCTTTTCCGTGGAGAGGGCTTTGCCGTTGTTGCTGCTGGAGGGGAGGCTGGGGGTCACCTTGGGCTCCTGCTTGACGGCAGTCGCCTTTGTGCTTGGGACTCTGGGAGGTTCCGCATCCTGCGTGTGGAGACGGAAAGTCAGAGCTGGTAAAGCAGGGGAAACAGACAGAACAGGAATCAGGAAGCAACCTGGGGTGGGGGGTGCGGGAGCAGCACGGTTCTGCAAAGAGACTCTCAGGCCTGAGGCTCCAAAGTCCCAGGTTCAATCCCCTGCACCAACATAAGCCAGAGCTGATCAGTGCTCTGGTAAGGAAGAAAAGGAAAGGAAAGGAAAGGAAAGGAAAGGAAAGGAAAGGAAAGGAAAGGAAAGGAAAGGAAAGGAAAGGAAAGGAAAAAAAAAATTTGATGGGGCCAGGCAGTGGCACACCTGGTTAAGTGTTATATCACAGTGCACAGGGACCTGGGTTCGAGTCCCCAGTCCTGACCTGCAGGGGGAAAGCTTCACAAGTGGTGAAGCAGGGCTGCAGGTATCTCTCTGTCTCTCTCCCTCCCCCCAATTTCTCTCTGTCTCTATCCAACAATAAATAAAAATACTAAAGGGGCAGGATGGTGGCACACCTGATTGAGCGCACATGTTACAGGGCACGAGGACCCAGGTTGGAGCCCCTGGTCCCCACCTGCAGGGGGGAAGTTTCACAAGTGGTGAAGCAGGGTTGCAGGGGTCTCTCTGTCTCTCTCCCTCTCAATTTCTGTCTCTGTCCCATAAATAAAGGTAGTAAAAAGTTTTAAAAATAAAAATGTTAAAGAAAAGCAGAAACAATTTGCAGTGATTAAGACATTTCACTGTGACCAACATAATGTTCTTTAAAAAAAAAAAAAAAAAGTTCCGTAATGATTGCTGCATTAATGTCACTTAAAGTGCAAAGCGTGTTAAGTTTTGCCATCCGGTCTCACACCTGCGAGATCACCGTACACACAATCCAGTGAAGACCCCCCCCCCAAGTTCTCTGGAGGCCCGTGTGCTCCTGCCCGGAGGCAGACACCCCACAGGTGCCCCGCCTCCTCACCTGCTCAGAAAGCAGGCCTGCTTTCTCTAACTGCAGATCGTTTCTAAAAGATATGTTCTCATTCATCAGGAGAAGAGAGAGAGAGAGAGAAGGGGGGGGGTGTAGTACCAGGCACCTCCAGTGTGAGTCTGAGGCCCTGCGGGGGAGCTGTGTCCCAGGCCTGTGAGGACAGCACACCCTCTCCCCGCCCCCTCCCCCCCCCCACCAGCAGGCACCTTGGGGCAAGGGCGGTAACTGGACTCGATGCTCCCCCGAGCTAGAGACTCATCCAGCAGGGCCTTCAGCTTCTCTGCAGAGTCCTTGCTCTTGGAGTGCAGGAAGCCGAGCGCCTTCAGGAAGATGGGGTCGAGCTCCAGGCTCACGGTGGCGGCCATAGCGGATGCCTGGGGAGGGGAGGCAGCCGCGTCTGCAAGCGCTCGTCTGCCCTGTTCTTCTCAGACCTGACGTCCATGATGGACAGAAGGGGTGAGGAGAGGTTAGAGTGGGCCGTCAGGGCAGGCCGAGGGACGGTAGGGTGGGGAATGCCTCGCGGAGCCTGCCCAGCTTCTGAAACCCACGGTGGCAGGGAGGGCGGCGGCTGGGTAAAGACGGGTGTTACGGGGGCCGGGCCGGGGTGCGTGCGCGCACGCGGTCTGGTGCACACAGTACCGAGAGCCTCTCCTGGCACACACTGGGGCAGAGACGACCAGGAGTGTTCGGTAGTCACACACGCACGCTCCATAGAATCACTTTCGGTTCTGTGTTACAGAAACTGAATTGATTAAAAACAACAACAACAACAGTAATTGTTAAGAGGCCAGTCTCTGGGCAGAAAGCTAATGGACGCCAAACAGAAATACCCATGTGTAAGTGAGAGAGGACCTTTGGACATGAGAAAATGGTGAATTTAAATCCAGAACTTCTCGTTTGACCTCATTTGTTGTAGGGAGTGGCAATGGATATGTCAATGGAACTAATATTCTGACTATCCAAAGCTAGTTTCACTAGCTCTCCAGAAAGCCAGGCTGAGATGGGTGGGGAATGGCAAGAAACCCGGGCTGGACATTTATAACGTGACGCTTACATCTGGGATCCTGCACATCGTGTCTGCAAGTTTACCGGAAGATGTTGTCACTGCTTAATCTTAAAGTTTTATCCGTAGCTGAGAGCTTGCTGCCACAGCTCAGGCAGGTGTTAGCTCTGGGTTTGGGCACCTTGGCAAACACACTAGTGGGGGTTGGGGGCTGAGGGAGGTAGGGTACCTGCCCTCCATGCTTGGGACCTGGGTGTGCGACCCAGGGCACTGCATGGGTGTGAGTATTGCAGCACGGATGGACACACACACACACACACACACACATGCAGAGGTGTCTGTTTTCTGTCTGTCCCTCTGACAACATGGGCACAGGGCATTGGAATAGTCCATGGGCGAGGTCCCAGTACGTACACACACACACACACACACACACGTAGAAGAAAACAGACCAGCGATAATCTTTTGGATCACATTTCGATTATGGGATCACCGGCATTTTTAAACTTTGTTTAAAGATAAGGCTCCCAGAGATGGTGCCACAGTCAGCCCGGGGGAAAAAACAAACAAACAAAAATCTCCCCTAGACCCTGTCCTATTATTCTGTTAGTGTCCTAAAAAGAAAAAGAAAAAAAAAAAAAAAAGATCTAACACATCAAAGGTTTGTGAAACTCGGAAATGTTACAAAGTTTTGTTCTCAGCTAATATCAGCGCCATCCTGTGGCTCTACGTCTTTTGAATGTTTCTCATGGCAAGGGATTATATATATTAAAGAAAAAAAAAGTAGCCTGTGCGTTCAATCCTTTGATCAGTGTTGTAGGGCCCCGGGTCGTCTTCCGCCTTCCAGGTTACTGTTCTGATAATGCGGCACCCGGGGCTGCCGGCAATCCCACGGTAATCTCTCATTTTCAGGGGTTTATAAAGCCATTAAAACTTGCTGCGGGTTGAGTCTGGGCATATGGAAGCTCAGCCAGAAAATGGATTTTGTTTATTCCCTCTTGCCTGTCTCCTCTCTCTTAATCCTTCTCCAGCTCTGACGGGAAACATACACGCACACACACACACACACAGAAAAGCCATGGCCACCCCCAGGCTTTTCTGTTTTCTCAGTTTTCGGGAAGGTACTGGAAACTGCTCTGACAGTCTCAGGGCAGTGGTTGGATTTCTGCTCCAGTAAAATAACTGAAGTTCCCAGAGAAAAGAGCCCTCGGACCACCCCCAGTGGAAGGAAAGGGGCCGACAGGTATAGCAGGAAGAGTTAAAGCCAACTGAAGGGGGGTGCTGGGGAGGCCTGTGGGCACAAAAAGGCCACCCATCACCGAGATGCCCGTCACACAGCAGCTAGCTGGCCACTGCTCCTTCGGGGGTGCGGGGGGCGGGCAGGGGACAGGGCTCAGTCTTTCTGTGGAGGGACCCAGCACAGCTGACCTAACCCGAAGCCGCAGCTGAAACTGCCAGGCAGGGAGGCAGAGGGGCTGGGCCTTTGCTCTCTCTGGCTGCTAACAGTCCTCCCTCATCAAGCTCACATATGTATATATAATTTGTTTTAATGAGAAAAAGAGATAGAGAGGACCTCAGCCCTCTTCCACTCTGGCTGATGGGGGTGCTGGGGATTGAACCTGGGACCCCGGACTCCCCAGGTGTGAGTCTCTGGCGGACACACCATGCTGTCTGTCCCCAAGCTGTGTCCCTGAGTCCTTGGGCTGCCGGCCACTGGTCACTCCCAGCTCACCTTCCAGTAAGCCTGCGTTGGCCCTCAGAGATGCGTCTCTCTCTCTCTCTCTCTTCCGCGTGGGGGAGGAAATCAGAATGGGGACAGGACTGGCAGGGGGCAGGACTGGGTCAGCAAGGCCACTGCAACAGCAGGAGGGGTGTGTGCAGGGACCACAAGGCCCAGGAGGATTCCTGGGCTGCAGCCCCTGGGAGCACCCCTGTCCCCTCCCGGGAGCACCCCGTCCCCTCCCGGGAGCACCCCAGACCCCTCCCGGGAGCACCCCGTCCCCTCCCGGGAGCACCCCAGACCCCTCCCGGGAGCACCCCTGTCCCCTCCCGGGAGCACCCCTGTCCCCTCCCGGGAGCACCCCTGACCCCTCCCGGGAGCACCCCTGTCCCCTCCCGGGAGCACCCCTGACCCCTCCCGGGAGCACCCCTGTCCCCTCCCGGGAGCACCCCAGACCCCTCCCGGGAGCACCCCCGTCCCCTCCGGGGAGCACCCAAGCCCCCTCATGGGAGCACCCCGTCCCCTCCCGGGAGCACCCCAGCCCCCTCCCGGGAGCACCCCAGCCCCCTCCCGGGAGCACCCCTGTCCCCTCCCGGGAGCACCCCAGGCCCCTTCCAGAAGCACCCCAGCCCCCGCCCGGGAGCACCCCCGTCCCCTCCGGGGAGCACCCCGTCCCCTCCCGGGAGCACCCCAGCCCCCGCCCGGGAGCACCCAGTGCGCCCTCTGGGCCCGCGGCCGGCCGCTTTCCCGGAGCGGGGCGGAAGCTTGACGCGCACGGACCGGCGGGCGCAGCGCGGGTCGCGGGCTCGGGCGCCTCGGGAGTGTGAAGCCGGCGTCCCATCGCTCGCCCCGGACTCACCGAGGGCTCCGCGCCTCCGTGCGCGCCCGCCGACCGCTCCGTCCCCGGCCCCCGTCGGTCCGCGCCGGCTCCCGGCGGACGGACACAAAGTTCCGGCGGCGCGTGCGGACGGGGGGGGACACTCGGGGGCGCTCCCACGCCCGGAAGTGACGCGCGGCGACTTCCGGTGCGCCGGAGTATGAATGGCGGGCGGCACGGCCGCTTCGCAGCCGGCGGAGGCGACCCGGTCGGAGATTCCCTCGGGGTCGCGGAGCTGCCGGGGGGCGTCGCGGACGCGGGGGGCCGACGCCACCTCCAGCCGCCGCCGCGGGCAGGTAGACGGGCGGGGACGCCGGCGGGCGGCTGCTGTCTGTCGTCTGTCTGTCGTCTGTCTGTCGTCTGTCTGTCCGTCCCCCTCTCCCTGCCCTGCACCCTCCCGGCGAGCCTCCCCGCTCTCCCCCGTCTCTCTCCGGGCTCCTGATGATGGAGTCGGGCTTCAGGGCGTCTTCCCCCTGGCGTCCCAACCCCGCCGGGAGTCTGGAGCCGAGTTCTTGTCTTTTTTTTTTTTCTTCTTCTTTTCTTCTTTTTATATTTATTTATTTATTGGTTACCTTTTGTTGCCCTGGTTGGTTGTTTTTTTTTTTTGTTTTTTTTTTTACTGTTGTTGTAGTTATTGTTATGGATGTCATTGTTGTTGGATAGGCCAGAGAGACATGGAGAGAGGAGGGGAAGACAGAGAGGGGGAGAGACAGACAGACACCTGCAGACCTGCTTCACCGCCTGGGAAGCGACGCCCCTGCAGGTGGGGAGCCGGGGGCTCGAACCGGGATCCTTATGCCGGTCCTTGTGCTTTGCGCCACCTGCGCTTAACCCGCTGCGCTACAGCCCGACTCCTGTCTTCTCCTTCTCCTTCTCCTTCTTCCCTCTTCTTCTTCTTTCCTCTTCTTCTTCCTCCATCATCATCATCATCTTCTTCTTCTTCTTCTCATTCTTCTTCTTCTTCTTCTTTCTTCGTGGTTTAATAACGATAAACATGGTTGTAAGGCAATAGGGGTACAGTCCCACACAGCTCCCACCACCAGAGCTCCGTGTCCCCTCCCCTCCATTGGAAGCTCCCCTATTCCTTACCCCTCTGGGAGCCTGGACCCAAATTCTTTATGGGAAGCAGAAGGTGGGAGTTCTGGCTTCTGTCACTGCTTCTCCGCTGGACATGGGTGTTGGCAGGTGGACCCACACCCCCAGCCTGTGTCTGTCTGTCCCTAGTGGGGCAGGGCTCTGGGGAGGGGAGGCTCCAGGACACACAGGTGAGGGCGTCTGCCCAGATTTTCAGGGCAGCCCCAAGACCTGCTCCGGCCACAATGCTTTGCCCGAGGCTCAGTGACCAGGTGACATGCCCATTCCCACTCCCCACCCCCGCTTCGTCCCCAAGGCCGAGGTCCCAAGATGCCACCCCCCCCCCCATCTCACCCCCAGCCCAGGCCCTAAGCCCTGGATACTGGGCAGGTAACACTGCGCATGAGCCCTGGGCCACGCGGCAGGGGGACTCAGGGCTCAGTCCAGTCACCTCTGCAGAGACAGACACACGCAGCCCAGGCAGGCCAGCCCAGCCTTCCAGACACTGTGAGCCGCCCAGGCCGTAAAGGGAGGAGGGCGCGGCTGACCGGGGCTCTCCCCAGCTCCCTCACGTGGGGTCTAGACTGACTCCCACATCAGAGAATCACAGAGAGAGAGAGGGAGAAGAGGAGCGTTGATTGGGAGAGAGTCAGCACAGAAAAGGAGAAGGCACTAGCTGCGACGGAGCGCTACAG
Source organism: Erinaceus europaeus (assembly GCF_950295315.1). Lineage (NCBI taxonomy): Eukaryota > Metazoa > Chordata > Mammalia > Eulipotyphla > Erinaceidae > Erinaceus > Erinaceus europaeus. The sequence continues at coordinate 202,615,271 of NC_080163.1, read as the reverse complement.
CAGAGGAGCAGCAGGAGGCGTCAGGGAACCCTGAAGGTGACCACCAGGTGGGTCAGGAGAACAGGACACACCGCACTCTGCTGGAGGGGGATCTGAGCTCTGTTTTTATTCAGCCAGTGAGAACTTACATATCTTTCAGCCTTACATAAACAATATCTGAAACAGAAAGTAAAGCTCATTTCTTGATTAGACGGCCTTGCAGTTTTACGCAGAAATGTCGTACTTTATGGGGTGATGCATTTCTGAGTGATAGGCTTTAGCAGATAGTATTTTACGTAGAGTTTTAACATATGTCATAAGAGGAGGTGAGTAAGCATTAAGAATTTTTCCTAAAACTTTATGTATTTGATGACCCATAACTTCGTCCACCTCATTTCCTGTTCATCTGCATCTAATCTGGGAACAAGGGGCTGTTCGTCCACGATTACACGGCATCATTACCCTGTACATAATTCTTCTAGCGTTTGCCCTTCTTCCGTAGCCAGTCAACAGCGTCAGGTTGAGCCTGATGTCAAGTTTCGAGACCTCCTTTGAATCTGGAGAGGTGGCCGTCGTTGACTCTGTGGGTCATAGTCTGTCTGGAGCCGCAGGGGCAGTTCGGGTCGTCTCTGGCTCCCCAGTGATGGAACATAGCGGCGCACCGGCCATGGCCTGTTCGATAGCGATTGAGGAGGGCCCGATCATAACGTGCCAGGTCAGAGCCGGGTGGACGCTCGCAGGGGTCTGTGATGAGGTGTTTGTTCTTGACCTCAGCTGACTGCCAGCTCTGTTTCCAAGAGACTGGAACAGAGAAGTTCAGTGTAGGCGTAGGGGACCAGATTGGGTGACGAGACGTCAAGCGTTGGACAGGGTGGGTGAAGATATCCGCGTAGATTGGCAGGTCCGGTCGAGCGTAGACGTGGGAAATGAACTTAGATGATGCCGCATCCCGACGAATATCTGGCGGGGCGATGTTGCTAAGAACTGGCAGCCATGGAACCGGGGTGGAATGGATGGTTTCTGAAATTATCCTCATGGAGGAATATAATTTGGAATATATGTACATAATGAAAACAATAATCAGAGTTTTCAATTTAGATCTGCTCAGGATGCCAAGACCCACTCCCAGAATTCTTCTTCCTTGAAGAGAGTTTTCCGGGGTGCTGGTCCTGTCAGACCCATCATTCTGGAGTTGAGTGGGGCGTGGCAACTAGCCGTGCAGGTGTGCAGATCAGAGAGAGAGAGAGAGAGATGAAGGGCCTGAGCACCTTGGTCTCCCAGCTTAACAGCCTCTGCAGCACTGCTTCAGCCTCCGTCTCCAGGGTCCCCTCTGCCTCCATCTGCATGTCGTGGCCTCTGCAGCCAAGGAGGGAGGGAGCTGGGCAGGGCCTGCAGACACTGGGCTTCTGGGCCTGCTGGATTCTTGCAGTGTGGGGGGCGGTGCTGCTTTCTGCAAGCTGCCCTTCAACAAGGCCAGGAGAGCCTTCCGCAGAGCACACACACCATGGTGAGAGGCCCGGCGGTGGGGCCCTGGCGCCATCCAGGAGTGCCATGGACAGCAGCGGGAAGCTCCAGGGAGGCTGCAGGCAGTTCACTCAGGCACTCACTGCAGAGTGACTGCTCTTTGTATTTCAAACAGGTTGATTATGTTTGCTTGCTTTTTTTTTTTGCTTTTTTTTTTCCCTCCAGGGTTATTGTTGGGACTTGGTACCTGCACTAGGAATCCACTGCTCCTGGAGGCCATTTTTCCCTTTTGTTGCCATTGTTGTTTATCATTGTTGTTGTTCGTATTGTTGTCGTTGTTGGATAGGACAGAGAGAAATGGAGAGAGGAGGGGAAGACGGGGAGAGAAAGACAGACACCTGCAGACCTGCTTCACCGCCTGTGAAGTGATGCCACTTGCGGGTGGGGAGCCGGGGGCTCAAACCGGGATCCTTGAGCTGGTCCTTGTGCTTTGCGCCATGTGCGCTTAGCCCGCTGCACCACTGGCCGGCCCCCATTTGCTTGCTTTACACAAAGTTCACATTTGGACTTGCTTCATAGTGGCCAGTCAGGTTTTGTTCTGTTTTTGTTTTTAATTTTTCATTTGTTTTATTTTAAAGAGGGGGGGCTGGGGTGACGACATCATAAAGGTTCTGCAGAAAGTCTTTCCTGCCTGAGACACTAAGGGTTCCAAGTTCAATCCCCAGCACCACCATCAGCCAGAGCTGAGCAGGGCTCTAGTGTCTATCTGTGTACCTATTGTCTCTTTGTACCTTTGTATCTCTCTCATTAAATTTAATTTAAGGAAAAGAGAGAGAATGCCCAGTGCCCTGCTCAGCTGTGGCTGATGTTGGTGCTGAGGATTGAACCGTGGACCTCAGAGCCTCAGGCAGGAGAGTCATTTTGCTGAGCCACTGTGCTGCCTCCCGGCCCCTTGTTGTCATTGTTGTTTTAACCCTCCGAGTTCCACTTGGTTGTCCCTTCTGCTTCCTGTATCCAGAGACACCGGCTGAGAGCTGCTGAGGGTCCCCTGCAGCTCACCACAAACCCTGCTGCTGTTTGCCGTGGGCTTGCCGGGCCCTTCCTGGCCTGCCGGGGACGCGGGCGTCGCATCTTTCTGTGGATCCTGTGAATTATGAGGTCAGGCCTGGTGCCAGCAGCAACCCCAGGGCAACAGACCACACCCAGGGAGTCTCCAGGGAGAAGCCACACGGGTGCCCACACGACTGGAAGCTTTCTCGCCTCTAAACACTTGTTCCATCTCTTGGCCAGATAAGAAAACAGCTTTTAGATATTTTTCTTTCTCGTACTTGTGTGTTTTCTAGTGAAACCTTAAGGATCCTTCCTGTCTCAAGGGCTGGCCACTAATTGTAGTCATTCCTCCACGATGTTCTCAGTCACAGCAGTGGGACGGCTCAGTTCATGCCGTGAAATCACCCAGTGAGCAAAAGAGCCTCCAGGAACGGCAAGCAAAAGGCTTCTCCAGCTTCCGGCTTGCCGAGCCTCCTTTGCTCTTAAAAATGCCCAGACACACTCTGACTCGGAAACATGTAGGTTTGCTCCTACTTTGACTATTAAAAAATTGCGTTAGTACCTAGCGGGAAGAAATTGTCCAGGGAGAGTCTTTCTGACTTCAAGATCCTTAAGTCACATTTTCAGTCTTCCTGGAGGCATACATCTGTATTTCAGCGTCACTAGGAATCTGCAGCTCTCTGCTCTGAGCTTCCTCTCAGGTGTCTCATGACCTCCTGGGCAGGTCATCGGTAATCGGTTTTGTTGACATTTCTCATTTTATCAAGCGCTCACAGGAAGAAGAGCTTACCGGATATGTAAAAAATCTTTGTATTTACCAGTTTTTTTTAAAAAATTTTATTCTCTTTTTATGAACACAATCTTTTTCTTCAATTTAGTTCACTTATTGTTGGATAGAGGCAGAGAGAAATTGAGAGGGGAGGGAAAAGAGAGGCAGAGAGACACCTGCAGCCCTGCTTCACCTCTTGTGACGCTTTCCCCCTGCAGGTGGGGGCTGGGGGCTTGAATCCAGGTCTTTGTGCGCTGGAATGTGAGCGCTCAACCAGGTGCCGCCGCCTGACCTCCCTACTTTGTTCAATGAGCAAAGTGGCAGTTTACACAAATTCATCTCTGGACTTCTACATATTCTCCACCAGAAGCTGTAAGGCAGCTTGACTTCATTTTCACTTCTGATTTTTAAGAGTTTTCTCCACCAGAAGCTGTAAGGCAGCTTGACTTCATTTTCACTTCTGATTTTTAAGAGTTTTGGGGATTAGACTCGTGATTGCTTTTTCCTGCTGCTGAGCCAGTCAGTCGGTCATGTCTGCCCTTTCCCACCTGCTGCCCGAGGCCCTGGGAACCATTCACAACTCCTTGCTTTCAGCAGGGGGAGGCCAGGGGCCAGGGAAAGGGCAGGTCTTTGGGGGCAAACTCGGGCAGACCACCGAAAACATGGCCGGGTTTCTTTTGTCTGTGAGCTTCATGAAACACCTCGTAAGATTTTATTTCAGTCTTTTATTTAAAAAAAAAAAAATTATTTTAGGCCCGGGCCGTGGCGCACCTGGTTGAGTGCACACATTACAGGGCACAAGGACCCAGGTTCAAGCCCCCGGTCCCCACCTGCAGGGGGAAAGCTTCACGAGTGGTGAAGCAGGGCTGCGGGCGTCTCTCTCTGTCTCTCTCCCTACCCTCTCGATTTCTAGCTGTCTCTATCCAATAAACAAAGATGATAAGAAAGTTTTTTTAAAAAAAGATTTTATTTTGAAGTCAGCTCTAATTGGAAAAATACGTACGAGATGCCTAACTTGATGTGGAAAGTGGTTTCCCTGGGTTGGAAAGCTCCTGTCTTCAAATGCCATGAGCTAGTTTAGCCCTTACCATCTTTCTAGAAATCACGTGCAGGTCTGCTGTTTGAATGCAGATAGAGAGTTGTAGTACTTGTCTGCATTGGGGAAAGCTTTTTTTTTTTTTTTAAGTATTGACTTTAAAAAAAATATTTATGTATTCCCTTTTGTTGCCCTTGTTTTATCGTAGTTATTATTGGTGTCGTTGTTGGATAGGACAGAGAGAAATGGAGAGAGGAGGGGGAGAGAAAGATAAGACAGCTGCAGACCTGCTTCACCGCCTGTGAAGCGACTCCCTTGCAGGTGGAGAGCGGGGGGCTCGAACCGGGATCCTTAATGCTGGTCCTTGCGCTTGGCGCCACCTGCGCTTAACCCACTGCGCTACCGCCCAACTCCCTGGGGAAAGCTCTTTCCAACTTGACTGAATACGTGCCCTTTTATAACATACACAGTCCTTTTAGCTATATAGACACGTGCAGATTTCATCAGGATGTGCTGTTCATTAGTAAAAGCTGACGGCCATGAAGGTGGGAGGACTGTCTCACTTGATCTTTAAAAAGACTAAGGAATTTAGTCTTTAAACTGTTGCGGGCCGTACTTTTAAGAGGTGTTTTGTCTTTGTTTTGCTGGGCCGGCAGGCAAGATAACCCCTCTGGGCAATGCGACTGCTTTGTTATGGCCCTGAGACCACAGTCTTTCCCTCTCCTACAGTCTCTCTGAAAATTGTCAGACTGAGGAGCAGTGAGTCCTGGGGGAGGACGCACTACCTACCTACCTACCTCTCTAATGCAGGGCCTTCCCAGGACACGCTTTCATGGTGGAAGCTTTTTAAAGTACACCACCTAGTGTCAGTTTGGGATTTGCAGTTTGTAGATGAAAACCCCAAGGGGGGATTTAGACCCAGGACATTCACCACTGAAACAAGTTGTGACAGTGGACCCGAACATTATCTTGGCGCGAATCTGACACACAGCAAGAATCTAACCTCCCGTCGTGTATGATCACATCTCTAACCCCTCGTGCCTTTGAGTGACAGACACTTGGTGGTGATGTGTACAGACAGACGTGTGACCGGCCCTGTTTTAGACATACTGTAGGTGAGCGAAACAGCGACTTCTGCTCTCATGGACCATGGTGAGGGGTCGGTAGATAGGACATTGCAGCAGTGCCAAGTGCTGTGAAGAAAAGCCTGGAGAGGAGGGATGGATGGGGCTTGTCTGTCTGACTTTTTAAAATAATTCCTTTTGATGCCCTTGATTTTATTGTTATAGTTATTATTGTTGTTGATGCCATCGTTGTTGAATAGGACAGAGAGAAAGGGAGAGAGGAGGGGAAGACAGAGGGGGGGAGAGAAAGACAGACACCTGCAGACCTGCTTCACCGCCTGTGAAGCGACTCCCCCGCAGGTGGGGAGCCGGGGGCTCGAACCGGGATCCTTACACTGGTCCTTGCGCTTTACACCACGTGCGCTTAACCCGCTGCGCTACCGCCCGACTCCCTATCTGACTGTTTTCAGGGTGAGTTGGGACTTGGATTTGCATCTTAAACAGAGTATCCTCAAAAAGTCTCAGTAAGAACTGCATATTTGAGAGGCTGCCTAAGTGTTCCGGGCATGGCAGTGCCCAGTGTGCGGGCTCTGAGAGGGAGCCCAGTCCAGTGTGTTAGAGGAATGCAGACCCACCGTAGCGGGGCAGAGAGCCCAAGAGGGTGAGAGGTGAGGCCAGCGCAGGCGGATGACAAGGTGAGCGGGTCCAGGTCTCCGCACGGACACCCTCCTTTGCTCTGAGCTGCCTGGGGAGGCGTTGGGGCGTCTGGACAGGGCAGGGGTTGGGTCTCCCTTCATTTCGGACAAAGAGGGGAAGGCCAGGAAGTAGCTGCTACAGTCCGGAGGGAGGTGAGGGGCCTTGGTTTACGGCCAGCTGCGGAGATGGGGGAGATGAGTGGTCAGAGTCTAGATTGGCAGCGGTGGCAGAGCCCAGAGGAGTCCTTTGAACAGATCATGAAAGACTAGACTGATCAAGAGTGACTGCCCAGGACTGTGCCCAGGTTTTTTTTAAGAGAGAACCAGAGAGTCATTCAGATATGCAATGTCGGGGGACCAACTTAGGACTTCATGCTGTTAGGCTGAACTTTGTCCCAGGTCTCTGACTGGCTGGGATTTTGACATGAGTAGTTAGGGTGGTGGTCTTTTTTTTTAAAAAAAGATTTTATTTATTAATGAGAAAGATAGAAGAAGAGCCAAACATCACTCTGGTCCATGTGCTGCTGGGGATTGAACTCAGAACCTCATGCTTGAGAATCCAGTGCTTTATCCACTGTGCCACCTCCCAGACCACTCTGGTAGTAGTCTTTACTGAGATGAGGAGGCTGTGAGGAGCAGGTTGTGGAGTACGGGGAGAATCGGGCTTTGGGAACTGTTAACTCTGAGACAACTCAGCTTTGCAAGTCCTGGTGTCTGCCACCGATCTGTCTCCCCAAATCCTGGACGTGTATCATGAAACCGTGCCATTCTCAAACATTCACCTTTCATTTTAGCTCCTAGGTTTCTTAGAAGATATTGTTATGGGGGAGATTAATGGTTCACAGTGAACACAATGGTTGTGGGCACATGTGTAAAGTTTCTCAGTTTTCTGCAAAACACTCCCCCCTCCCCCCACCATGCCAGGTCCCACTCCACCTTCAGGAATCAGAACCTGAGAGTCACCACCCTGTTCGTTCTTTCTTTCTTTCTTCCTTTCTTTCTTTCCTTTAAAGATTTTTTAAATATTTATTTATTCCCTTTTGTTGGCCTTGTTGTTTTGTTGTTGTAGTTATTATTGATGTCATCGTTGTTGGATAGGACAGAGAGACATGGAGAGAGGAGGGGAAGACAGAGAGGGGGAGAGAAAGACAGACACCTGCAGACCTGCTTCACCGCCTGTGAAGCGACTCCTCTTCAGGTGGGGAGCTGGGGGCTCGAACCGGGATCCTTACGCTGGTCCTTGTGCTTGGCGCCACCTGCGCTTAACCCGCTGCACTATGCCCGACTCCTGCCATTCTTTCTTTTCTTTTTAAAAAATAACTAAGGCTTCTGGCCATTTTGATTTATTTCAGGCGCCCAAACAAAGGAAAATGAAAGGCGTTAAGAGAGATCTCACTGAAGAGTATCTATGCTTGGAGTTTTCTCACCAAACAGAAGGCTGCATCTTCCCTCTTCATACATCTGTGACTTTATTCCTGTTATCATACTGTGACTGCAAGATCTTCAAGGTCTACTTAGTTCTCGCCAAAGAAAGTGCAGACGCGTCCGTGCTGAAACACGCACTGTCTCGGGATCTGGAGGTGGAGATCATCGGCAGGCCGGAGCTCCCGGCAATAGTCCAGAATTGCTGTCTGCCCGCAGTGGTGGAGAGGCCCGGCACTTTCTGCAGAGCGGGACTGGCCGTTGTCCTGAGACACATCATCCAGAGAGCATACGAGGCAGACCCCTCTCAGAAGGAGTTCCTGCAGCTCCTGGGTTTTAAGAAGACTTGCTTGAAAGCCTGTGCCGAAGTAAGTATAACACCCCCTTCCAGTTGCCGCACAGTCGTGAGGTGAGAGCACGTCCGTTTGAACTCCCCGCTAGTGACTGAACGCTCACTCGCCTGAAGACAACCATGGCCAAGAAAGAGTTTAACGTAGCCGTGGGCAGGCGTGACATTTCACAGCACTGACACTTAAAGCTGTGAGCTTCACTCTGCGGTGCAGGGGGCTGGCGTGTTGGTGGGTGAGGTGCACTCATCCGTGTCTGAGGGGGGCTGTGGAATTTTACCGCTGAGAGAACGGCTCCTGTCTGACATCTCTCTCCCCAGTTGAAAAAGAGGGAAAGGGGGGGCTGGGCGGTGGTGCAGCAGGTTAAGTGCAGGTGGTGCAAAGTGCAAGGACTGGCGGAAGGATCCCGGTTCGAGCCCCCGGCTCCCCACCTGCAGGGGGGTCACTTCCCAGGCAGTGAAGCAGGTCTGCAGGTGTCTGTCTTTCTCTCCCCCTCTCTGTCTTCCCCTCCTCTCTCCATTTCTCTGTCCTATCCAACAATGACGACATCAATAACAACAATAACTACAACAACAGTGAAAACCAACAAGGGCAACAAAAGAAAAATAAATATGAAAAAAATTAAAAAGAAAAAAGAAAAAAACAGTTGGGCGGCTAGAACTTAGGTTTTCATCTTTGAGTGCTAGTCTTCTGCTGGCGTCCTATGCTCTTGGTTACTGTAGCCCTGTCATATATTGGTAGTTGGAAGCCAGGAGGCACGTTGCCTCTATTCTTGTCCTTTTCTCAGGATTGCGTCAGCAATTCTGGGTCTTTATGTTGTGTTTGCTGTCTTCTTAAAAACATTCAGAGGCGGGGGTCGGGCGGTGGTGCAGTGGGTTAAGCGCATGTGGCGCAAAGCGCAGGGACCTGCATAAGGATCCCGGTTCGAGCCCCCGGCTCCCCACCTGCAGGGGAGTCGCTTCACAGGCGGTGAAGCAGGTCTGCAGGTGTCTGTCTGTCTCTCCCCTTCTCTGTCTTCCCCTCCTCTCTCCATTTCTCTCTGTCCTATCCAACAACGAATTGCGTCAACAAGGGCAATAATAATAACCACAACGAAGCTACAACAAGGGCAACAAAAGGGGGAAAACATGGCCTCCAGGAGCGGTGGATTCATGGTGCAGGCACCGAGCCCAGCAATAACCCTGGAGGGGGGAAAAAAAAAATTCAGAGGCAGGGCCCGGTGGTGAAGCACCTGGTTCAGTACACAAATTATAGCGTGTAAGGTTCCAGGTTCAAACCCTTGGTCCCCACTTGCAGGGAGAAAGCTTTATGACTGGTGAAGCAGACCGCGAGTGTTTCTCTGTCTCTTTTCCTCTCTGTCTCCCACTCCTCTCCATTTCTGTCTCCATGCAATCATAAATAAATAGAATGAATGTTAAAAAAAAAGACATTCAGTGATGTTTTGAGAAGGTTGCTTTGAGTGCACACTGCTCCGGCCGGGCCGGGCCGGGCCCGCGGCCGTGTTCGTTTTCCCAGTCCGAGAGCTTGGGCTGCCTCTGCGCCCCGCAACGCCTTTGATTCCTCTGGCGGTGACTCAGAGCCTCACCGGCCCTCCCGCCGCGGTTGTGTCTCCTAGGTCAGCCAGTGGACCAGGCTGTGCGAGGTCGCCATCCCCTCGGCGGTGGAGGGCTTCCTCGGCGACTCCTCCACCCGGGGCCCGGCCATCCCCGGGGCGGTGCTGCAGCTGGAGAGGAAGCTCAGCGAGCCGGTCCGCGTGCACAACGACGATAAGCTCCGGAGGCAGAAGCTGAAGCGGCAGCAGGCGGCCAGGGCGAAGGAGAAAGCCCAGGGCCAGGCCCCAAAGACGCAGGGAGCAGCCGAGGAGCCGGGCTCCCCGCCCGCGAGCCCGGAGCTGAGCGAGGCCTTGTCCAGGCTGAAGGTGCAGGAAGAGCCGGCGCCCGCCGGCAGGGAGCCCGCCCGCATCCGCAAGGCCAGGGCCTCGGAGCTGCCCCCTCTGGAGCACGTGTTTGCGGAGGGCCTGTACTTCACGCTGGCCGACATCGTGCTGCTGCCCTGCGTCCACCACTTCCTGGTAAGCGGCTCTGCGGGGCTGCGCGCCCGGGCTCGCCTCCCGGCTCCACTTCCTGCCTTCTGCTCCCGCCGCCGGCTATTCAAGCCTGTGTCCGCTGTGATGACTTGGGGTTCTGAGCAGCTCAGGTGTCAGCCGTGGTTCTGATCCCGAGGGCGGGGGGTGAGCACTTTCCACCAGAGGGTCCCGGGCCGCAGCCCCAGAGACCCGGGTCAGCCCGGGGCATGACTGCAGTCTCTCGAAACGCTGACCCGAGGCACATCAGGGTCCTTGATCCTCTGCAGCCGGTTTCCAGGTGGCGGGCGAAGATTAGGTCCAGATGAGGGTGTTGGTATCTGTTGACTCGAAGCTCCACCCCCACCCCGTGACAGGAAAAACAGGACAGTGTCAGTGCGGACGTGGGAAACTATGGCTCTCTGCTCCTTCCTTCCTTCCTTCCTTCCTTCCTTGTGTCCTTCCTCGCCTTCTTCTCTCCCTCCTTCCTTCACTCCTTCCTTTCTTCCTCCCCTTCTTTTGAATAATTTATCCATTTATTTAATTGGATAGACGTAAGTGGGGAGGGAAGGAGAAGGTTGAGGGGGAAGAGAGAACGGAAGCACCTGCGAGCCCGTTTCACTGCGGTGGGGCTGGGGGCTCGAAGCCGGGACCTCGTGCTCTCAAGTGTGTGTGCTCTACCGTTTCTGCCTTCCCACTGGTTTTCAAGAGCTGCGCCTTTCCTTGTCCTAAGGTCTTTCACCCTTTGCTTTGCTCTGCTCAGGAGCCAGAGAGCCGGCGTCCTCATTTACCCAGAGCGGAGCAGAGCTGGGCTGAGCTTAGTAAGGAACATGGCCCTCCAGACCCTCAGCCGGGTGCTGAGGGGACAGGACTCCCGCCATGCAGGGCTAAGACTTCTCCGTTTCTCTTAGGCTCAGATCACAGCTGCTTACCCACAGCTTGTTTTCCAAAGGAGGAAAAGAGGGCATCTGCATTTAGCAAACGAGAATCAGTCACCAACAAGGAAAGTCAAGGGAAGGGAAGACGACAAGGACGTTTCTCACTCAGTTCATCCCCCTTAGCGTGGACTCGGTCCCCTGCCCTATGACCTGTTCCCAGCTGACAGGAAGGTGGTGAGAATAACAGGCCTTTGGGCTCCCAAATTCCGTCTAGACAGTGAGTTCCTAACTTCGTTTTTGTGGTTAATAGTGCGCTTTACAAAGTAGACAGGCAGAGTAGGCATTGTCACATACGCATATAAATAAGTGCCTGTCAATGCAGAGGCGACCATCTTACCCCACGTGCTATATACTTGGATGCTGTCTCTTTTGTGCCTTTTTAAAAATAACTGTTGATTTCACAACCCCCCTCATGGAGCATAAACAGCACTTTGAAAATGCTAGGCCAGGGCATTTTTCTTTGAGAGTCCCAGTCCCTGTTCAGGGCGCCATTTGCCAGGCTAGCTTCGCGGGCGGGAGACAGACGACCAGGGACTCATGGCTGAGCTGGGAACGCAGTTCCATCTTTATTGACGAGCGGGGATGCAGTTCAACAATCTAATCTCTTCTAATCTAATCTCTCTTCATTAGAAAGCTCTGTCTTTTATGTCTCCTGAGGCGGAAGTGTCAGGAAGAGGAAGTACGTAGGATGGGGGGGTGTGGAGGAGGAAAATAGTGTGAGAACCAGTGGGGATTAAACCAATAAAAACAGTGATGATGAAAATAGACCACAGCCTCAGGCAATGCCACAGAAGGGGTCTCAGAAGCAGAATTTAGAAGCAGACCAACATGAGAGTAACACAGTTTCTTGATTATCTGTTTATTCACTCAACAGAGTATTTTTAATGGTTTCTGTTTTTTTTTTCTTTTTGAGTGCTTTCAGTATACAAAAGGAACTAGATTTAAACCTTGCTCTTACTGTTAATTACTTGTGCTTACTTATGCTTCACATCAGTTAAAATAGAGTAAAGCTCTGTGTGTGTGTGTGTGTGTGTGTGTGTGACCTCTACCAGGTGTGCCCTAAAATAATGACTTTCCGTTTTTCTGATGTGAATAAACAAAAGCATTTTCTTAAGTGCTGTACCATAGTAAACAGGACATAATTTATTGATAAATGCAACCACATGGATTAATCTCAAAAAAAAAAAAAAAAAACTTGTAAAAAAAAAAGTATTTTCCATTTGTATAAAATTCTGGAATAAATTTTTTTCCCCCACTAGGCTACCTGTGGGGCTGGGTGCTTGCACTACAAATCCCCCGGGCGTGGTAGCCATTTTTGGAAAAGACAAACTCATGTACATTTTTGAGAGGGTAGGGGGAGCTAGAGAATGAAAAAGCCAGAGAGACACCTACCTGCAGCCCTGCTTCACCACTCGAGAAGCTTCCCCCTGCAGGTGCGGACCAGGGGCTCGAACCTGGGTCCTCGTGCACTGTAATGTGAGTGCTCAACCAGGCGCGCCGCCACCGCCTGGGCAGAGGTCGACTGCCTGGCAGGTGGCACCCGCCAGGGGGTGGGGGGGTGTCTCTGATGTGACCCGTCTGCTGTCACCCCAGGGGTGGGGAGGGGAGTCGCAGTACCCTGGAGGGTGATAGTCTCGCAGCTGCCTCTCACACACACACTCACGCACAAACGCAAACATATGCCCGTGTTCTTCTCCTGCCCAGGCCATCGTCTGCAAGAAGCTTTCTGCAAAGCTGGAGGAGTTTCCCCTGCTGGTGGCCTGGTACCAGAGAATTCAGGACGTGCCCCGAGTGAAAGCCACGGCTTCCCAGTGCGGGATCCAGTTTCTCCACCTGCCCCAGTCGCGGACCTCCTCCCGAGAACGGCAGCTGTGCCCAGCTGAGGCCCCGGGGGCAGAGGAGCAGCCGAGTGACCCTTCCTTCATAGGCGGGCCCAGGCCCACCATGACCAAGCTGATGGTACCCACCTAGTTTTCACTCCCCGCTCACTTGACGAGTTCCATGCAGGGCTTGCGGCTAGAACCCCGGGCAGGAGAGTTTGAAGGCATCTCAGCGTGGCAGGGCTAGAGCGAGGGAGGTAGGAGAGAGAGGTCATTGATCAGGAGGCTCCAAGTGCTCTGGCCCCAGAACAACAGCCTGATGTTGGCCAACAGGAAAGAACTCTGCTACTGCTGTTGGAACTAACGTCCGGCTGCTTCTCATGAGGGAAAGACGTCTCATGAACCGGTGGTCAGAAAGAGCTTAATGATAGCTCTTCTGGTGTTTTTCTTTTCAGCAGGGTGTTTCTTGACAGAAGGGAGAAACGCCCAGCAGCCTCGGTGTTGGTGCGGCAAGAGAGTGGGACGAGCAAATGTGGGACTGAGTCGAGTGCAGTGCCTAGCACCACTTGTGCCAAGTGATGCTCCAATTCTCTCTCCCTTTCTCTCTCTCTCTCTCTCTCTCTCATTAATGAAGAACTAGATCTCTTTTTTAAAATATTTATTTTCCCTTTTGTTGCCCTTGTTGTTTTTTACTGTTGTAGTTATTATTGTTATTGATGTCGTTGTTGGATAGGACAGAGAGAAATGGAGAGAGGAGGGGAAGACAGAGGGGGGAGAGACAGACAGACACCTGCAGACCTGCTTCACCGCCTGTGAAGCGACTCCCCTGCAGGTGGGGAGCCGGGGGCTCGAACCGGGATCCTTATGCCGGTCCTTGTGCTTGGTGCCACCTGCGCTTAACCCGCTGCGCCACCGCCCGACTCCTGCCATTCTTTTCTTTTTAAAAAATAACTAAGGCTTCTGGCCATTTAGATCCTTATGCCGGTCCTTGTGCTTAGCCTGCTGTGCTACCACCCGACTCCCTAGAACTAGATCTTACTGAAAAGCACACGAGCCATCAGCGTCCGTAGACCACAGACACAGGAAGTGGTTGGAGGGCCTGGGGACCCCTGCAGCCGCACCGCTCTCTGAAGGCGCCCTCCGGTAATGCTCAGCTCCTGACAGAAGGATCGCTAGAGTGTTTTGTCCTGTGGAAAATCGTTTCTCTGTGCAAACGCTGGGCAGAGAGCTCCGTCCAGCGACACGGCGCACTGTCGCCCAAGGTCGCGTGGATGAGAGGTGTTTGGGAGAGTGTGCGCAGCGGTGGATGCTGGACCCCGCCAGTCCTTGGTCCGTGTAGAAGGGCCCTGATGGACGTTGGCAGAACGCACACTTGGTCTCTGTTTGTCGATGGTTTTGTTTATCATGTTATGCACCCTCAGGTGAATGTCCCCGCGGCAAACCAGGGCATTTCCAGGTGGCTTACTACTTCTCTGTGGATCAGGGTCAGACTAGCATTATGTTTTCCTCTCAGTCTAAAAGCAGTAGGGCTATCCTCATGCTGTCATGTCGCATGCAGCACGAGAGAGTGAGCCAGAGCATCCGTCTGCAACACGCGAGGCCAGGGAGCAAAGGCAGGATTCCATGCGTGTAAGTTCCGTACTCAGTCCATTGTACTAGTTCCAAAGTGGCAACGTACTTTTTTTTTTAATTATTATTGCTTTTCAAATATAAAACTAGTTTGAATGATTTGGACAAGATTGAGAAGATAGCCAGCTGAGTAGCCCCACTGACCCATTGTTTTTTTTTTAAATATTTTATTTATTTTAATGTATTTATTCACTTTTGTTGCCCTTGTTTTTCACTGTAGTGATTGTTGTTGATGTCGTCGTTGTTGGATAGGACAGAGAAATGGAGAGAGGAGGGGAAGACAGAGAAGGGGAGACACCTGCAGACCTGCTTCACCGCCTATGAAGCGAATTCCCTGCAGGTGGGGAGCCGGAGGCTTGAACTGGGATCCTTGTGCTTTGCACCACCTGTGCTTAACCCACTGGGCTACCGCCCGACTCCCAATATTTTATTTACTGTAATGAAAGAGAGATACAAATGAATAGAGAGAGACCAGAGCACTGCTCAGCTCTGGTTGATGGTGGTGCCGGGGACCGTACATGAGATCTCAAAAGCTTCGGGCATGAGAGTCTCTGGCAGAACCATCATGCAGTCCCCCCAGCCCCTAACCTATCCTTGTCGCTGACCCTGCACGGGAGACGAGGGCTGTCGTGGCTCCCTCCTGCCCAGTCCCCACAGAGGCGGAAGGCTGGAGTGGAGAGGAGCTGCCTGCATGCCTCATGGCAAAGTACGTTTGGACTCGACCACGGTTGTGCAGAACGATGGAGGAAGGTAGAGAAAAGGCACTCGCATAGCTTTAGAAGATTCGGGTCTGAAGACACAGGGATTTGACCCCCTTCTTTCTTTCTTTCTTTCTTTCTTTCTTTCTTTCTTTCTTTCTTTCTTTTTTTTGGCAGGGGGAGGAGCTAGGCTGAAGAATGCCTAATGATGCAGTATTGGCCCTGCTAGTATAGGAAATAGGCAGCGCGGCCTTCTAGCTCGAGGTAAGATTTTGCCGAGGCATTAATGCGAATGGGTTCCGTTTCCTCTCCTAGGACAAAGGCATTGAGGCAGTGTTCTCACCCCACCCGTGCCCCACGTGGACTCTGGACTGGGATAATCTTCCTGCAGCCGTGAGCCCAAAGGAGGGTGAGTGCCTTCTCCTCCATTCTAGTCTCGCTAATCATCTGGGTTAGGGTACCTTCTTCTGGCTTCTCTGCAGTTCTCTGATTTATCTCTGGTCATATCTAATGTGCTGATTATTCTATCCTCTTTAATTTCATGATAAAGGTTACATGTATATATGAATATATTTGTATTTGACTGCAGAGAGAGAGAGCTCATCAGAAAGGGTGTGTGCAGTACCATCCACACTATCAAGTTCCTGCCCTGGAATTAGATGGGAGCCCCATAGCACCAGGGGAAGCTCCAGGGCTGTGGTGCCTCTCTCCTCTCTGTCTTTTTTTATCTGGATGAAAAAAGTCAGACTTAGAGTGGCGGACCAAAGCGTGCAAGGCCCCGATTCTAGAAATATATATGTATATACTTCCTACATTTGTTTAACACACCTAATTTGTTTTCACACCTAATTAAAAAAAATATGTCAGTAATAAATTTCTTGATCGTCTAGTAACTAGTCCAGAGTTTTTTCCTTCCAATTAATTAAAATAGTGTGTGAAAAAAAAGTCTCTCGTTAGGCTTTTAGTCATATCATTGTATTTTTCACCGTCAGAAATCATATTTGCTTTGTATGGTTATGATAACATCCATATGCGTGTTTTAATTTCATGATAATTTTTTCAGCAGTTCTTTATTATTCTGATTCTTTTTTCTAATAGCCGCTATCCATGAAGGTTTAATTCTGCTATTGATTTTTGTTGATTTTATTTCTAGTGTGTTTAATAATTTTAGACTGTGAATTAATTACGGTTACCTAAATCTGTGGACGTCTCGTGGGACGTGGGTTAAGAGTTAATTCTTGCGTGGATGGGTGGTGGTACACCTGGCTGAGCGCGCATTACAGGGCACAGGGTTCCGTGTTCAAGCCCCCACCTGCAGGGGGGAAGCTTTCCAAGTGGTGAAACAGTGTTGCAGGTGTCTCCCTCCCCCATCTCAGTATCTCTCTGTCTCTATTCAATAAATGAATAAATAAAATTAAGAATATTTAAAGAGTAGATTCTTGCATCAGGAACGTGGGCGTGCTGACGCCGGGCATCTCAGAGCACTGGCAGCAGTAGAGCTGCAGCCACTTAGTTTCAGTTTTCTGGCTTGAGAGTCCCGTGCCTTTCACCACAGCACTGCCCCCCACCACACAGGTTCTGTCTTCCATGCGGTGACTCGGGGCTTGAACCCAGGTCCCTGTCCATGGTGTGCACTATACTGTGTGAACTATCTCCCGGTCCTGGAACTTCGTTCTTGATTTTATTCGGTTTGGTTCGGTTTGGTTTGGTTTGGTTTAGTTTTAAGATTTTTCTTTTTTTTTTTTTAAGATTTCTTTATTGGGGAATTAGTGTTTTACATTTGACAGTAAATACAATAGTTTGTACATGCATAACATTTCCCAGTTTCCCATATAACAATACAACCCCCACTAGGTCCTCTGAATCCTTTTTGGACCTGTATTCTCCCCACCCACCCACCCCAGAGTCTTTTATTTGGTGCAATACGCCAATTCCAGTTCAGGTTCTACTTGTGTTTTCTCCTCTGATCTTGTTTTTCAACTTCTGCCTGAGAGTGAGATCATCTGATTTTTTTTGTTTCTGGTTTTGTTTTTTTGGTTTGTTTATTTGTTTGCTTTATGCCTCCAGGGTTATTGCCGGGGCTCAGTGCCTGCACCATGAATCCACCGCTCCTGGAGGCTATTTTTCCCCCTTTTTTGTTGCCCTTGTTGTTGTAGTCATGTTGTGGTTATTACTGTTCTTGTTGATGTTGTTCATTGTTGGACAGGACAGAGAGAAATGGAGAGAGGAGGGGAAGACAGAGAGGGGGAGAGAAAGATAGACAACCTGCAGACCTGCTTCACCGCCTGTGAAGCGACTCCCCTGCATGTGGGGAGCCGGGGGCTCAAACTGGGATCCTTACCCCGGCCCTTGCGCTTGGTGCCATGTGCGCTTAACCCGCTACGCTACTGCCCGACCCCCTCGAATTATTTCTTTATGAGAGAGAGAATGAGAGCTTCCCTCTGGCACACACAGTGCCAGGGTTTAAACTTGGGGCCTCATGCCCGAGACCTTTATCCCCAACTGCTCTCCCCGGACCACCCAGCAGCTTTATCGTGGACAGCCCCGATTCTGCAGCAGCCCAAACACCCTCCGTGGGTGAATGAGCAGACCAGCTCTAAGGCACGCAAGCTTCCACAAACGTCAGGAGGCCATTTCTTGCCGCCGACGAGGGCTGTTCTATAGCAGGTGCATCGAGTCAAGGACATCGTGACCAACAGAAATAGCCAGGATCAGGTCACCAGCTCTTTGTGGCTGCATTCGAGAGGACTAGAGAGACAGCGAGGAGGGTAGCAGACGACAGGGGACAGAGAGGCCAAGGCCGGTATGACTGCAGTGGGAACTGCCTGTGGGGCGGGTGGTGGCCGGAGTCCAAGCTCTCGTGTGAAGCTGGGCATCAGAGTGAGCGCACATAAAAGCTGAGGGAGGCCTGCGGTCAGAGCCTTCGCGAGAAGTAGTTTCCTGAGTCTGTCTTTCTCTCTTTCCTGTGAATTTATTTTATTTGAATGTGTGAGTACATGTGACCAGACCGCTGCTCAGGGAACGGGACCCGGGGCCTCGGGACCTCAGGCACGAGAGCCTGCTGCGACTGCTGTGCTCACTCGGAGGCCTGAATCTCCTGCCGTCGGTTCTGGGTTCCCAGTAGATGTCACCACCACGGCAGCTGGGCCGAGGGTTCACAGAGCTCTTAAGACACTTTCCAGCTTCCTATGAGCTGCTGATCATTTTGAAATAAGTAAGTCTGAGGACTGGAGACATAAGGGTAGTGGTTGTGCAAAAGACTTGTGCCGGAGGCTCACAAGTCCCAGGTTCAATCCCCAGCACCGCCGTTAGCCAGAGCTAAGCCGTGTGCTGGTTTAGAAGGAAGTAACAATAAAACGGATCTGAAAAGAGTCCGGCATCCCGGCAGCTCAGTCAGGTCAGAGCCCGCATCTGCGGCGGTGCTGCCGGAGCACTCGCTCTCACTCTGGCGGACTGGGGGGGGGGGGGGGGATGCTCTCCGAACCTGGTGCCCTTACGCCCTCCCCCTCTGTCCTCAGCTTGGCCCACCAGGCTCCTCTCCTCACCTGGTTCCGACAGACCAGGGTGTCTTCTTGGGACAGTGCACACCTCTTCTTATATTGAAGTGAACATAACTATGACACATGATCCAAGAAAAAAGAAGAAGGTAAAAGTAAAGGTTCGTTTTCTCCTTGGAGCTCGATTTGTTGTGACTGCTGAGGGTGCCGTGTGATGCTTTGCCCCCCTGGGGGCTGCGAGACCCCTGCTGGCAGAGAGCACTCGTGAGCAGAGCTTATGCAGACTGGTCACCAAGAATGGCAGTCAGGGCTGGTCCCTCCAGATTGAATTAGACGGTGTCTTCTGATCTTTGTCCTAAAACAAAACAGGTGTATCAAGGGCAAGGAAGTACCTGTGTGGTCAGAGACCATCACCTACAGATTATCTCAGTTAGGTTCATGTGTAGGGCATAAAGCTCACGTGGAAATTTTTGCCATTGTGCCAATAATTTGAGGACTGATTGAACCGTCAAGGAGCCTTGGATCGACTCCTGACTCTTCCAGATCATTGATTATGGAACAAGGTAATTTTGAGAATTACTGTTTGTCTCAAGAATATTTCTGCACTCGCCGATAGCAACCTCACATTCAAGCGTGAACACTGTTAACCTGGGGTCTGTTCCAGAGACCGAATTGCTTCAAAAGGTTGAAGTAGGATGTGTGTGAGTCATGAAAGCCTCTGTGGGGCAGGGTCCCGATTCCCTTCCTTGGTGCATGTGGCCAGGCAGTCGGGGAGGGCAGGGATCGGCAAGGAGCGCATCTCCCTGCTCTGAGGGCGCGTGGGGGGGTGTAGCTTACGTGTGTGGAATCCTATGTTTGCAGCGAGGATTTCCTCCTCATCTTTTCAGACTACTGTTGAGACTCTCACCATGAATAACCTCGTTTGTGATCTTAAACAAACAGCAGGGCTTGTAGGGGCCGGGTGGTGGTGCACCCGGTTGAGCTCACACACTACGGTGCTCATGGACCCAGGTTCAAGCCCCTCCCCCCGTGTCCCCATCTGCAGGAGGGAGGCTTCACATATGGTGAAGCAGGGCTGCAGGTGTCTGGCTCTCATCTTCTCTATCTCCCCCTCCCCCCTTAACATCTCTTTGTCTCTGTCCAAAACAAATGAATAGAAATATACTTTCTAAGTCTGTACAGGGCCAGAGAGCTAGCTGGCTGTGTGTGCAGCCCAGGTTCAGGGTTCCGCACTGCCTGGCAGTGGGCACGACATCAGGGGAAGCTCTGGTGCTGCCATCCCTCTCCCTCTCTCTCTCTCTCCCTCCCTCTCCCTCTCCCTCTCCCTCTCCCTCTCCCTCTCCCTCTCTCTCTCTCTCTCTCTCTCTCTCTCCCTCCCTCTCCCTCTCCCTCTCCCTCTCCCTCTCCCTCTCCCTCCCTCTCTTTCTGTCTGAATGAAAACCTCCCCCTAAAGTTGTACATGTTTGAGGGTCTGACTCTGGTGAGGAGTGGGGGGGGGAATCTCTTTATCTACTAAATTTGGGGGATTAAAAATAAATTATTTGTGTGTATGTGGTGCCAAGGCCTGGTACATGTGTGTGATTTCACCATTACCAAGCTGACTGTGAAAAAAAAAAAAATTCTTCTTGTTTCAGAGAGAAAGAGAGAGAGAGGGAGAGAAATCACAGCCCCCAAGCTCCCCTTCCCTCCCCCATTACCAGGACACTCCTGGGGGAACTAGGGCTCAAGCCAGGCCGTGCACAATAGGACACATGCCCTGCCCTGTGCACTCTGTCTGGACCCCAAAGAGTTTTTTAAAGCTCATAATCCCATTTAAGAGGCAAGAGGGGAAGCTATGTGCGGGCCCTTTGATTGCTCATACAGACTAGCCCACTGAAGCTGGTGTTCTCTGTGCTGTTGCAGCAGTGATGGTTAAAGTCAGCTTGGCTGCACAATGAGCCGTCTTGTTCTGTGTTTTGGACCATCTTCCCCCGAGTCCCCAAACCCTTTCATTACTTTAACTGAATCAGGCCCGACTCACACTGGAGAGATACCTGGAGCAGGGAAAGCCTCCACAGCTGCAGAGTCAACAGCAGCCCACAGCCCTGCAACAATACAGTTTGCTGGAGGTCGAATCTTCAGAAGAAATGACGAAATCAGCCTTACACACGGAACGAAAACTAGAGCCGCCATGCACTGACAGTGTCGTCGCTTTGTGCGAGTTTTCATGGCTTTGTGTAAATCACTGTGTGTGTGTGTGTGTGTGTGTGTGTGTGTGTGTGTGTGTGTGTGTGTGTGTGTGTGTGTGTGTGTGTGTGTGTGTTGGGACCAGAAGTCAAATTGGGGAGTTGACTGTGTGCTATGTGTGTGTGCACCAGTGTTCACACTTGCCAGGGAAGGAAAGCTAGGAAGTCTGTGTATGATTGATTACACCACAGATACTTTGGAAGACCGGGATTAGCTCAATCTGTAGAATGACTTATTGGAGCCAGGTGGTGTGACATGCCTGGCTGAGTGCATATATCACAGCGCACAAGGACCCCGGTTCGAGCCCCTGGTGCCTACCTGCAGGGGGAAAGCTTCACGAGTGGTGAGGCAGGGCTGCAGGTATCTCTCTTGTCTCTCCTCCTTTCTAGCCATCCCTTTTCCCTCTCAATTTCTGGCTGTCTCTATCCAATAGATAAAGATAATAAAAATTAAAAATAAATAAATAAAAAGAATGACTTCTTATCTTAAAACACAAATTGCCTCTGTGACGGTCCTGCTCTGCTGCCGGTACTGCCATGGGGAAGCATCTTCTCAGACGCAGAGGTTAGATGCGGTCACGCCTGCTCTCTTTGCAAAAACAGCCTTGTTGACTGTTTCCATCTCTTTGGGGACATATTCACACTTAATTTCTTCTCCAGCAAAACTAAGAAAGGAGAGGAGACCAAGCTGCCAGTCAGATAACTTAGACAGTTGCTTTCTGATTACAGCTCTGTGCTCCCATCTAATCTACATGGCTTATTGCAAAACCAGGTCATTACTGGATCCGGAGGGCTCTGATCCAACCAAGATGTCTTTAAATGATTTTTTTTTTTCAGTTTGTAAAAGTAAATGAACTTGGTAAGTTTCTTTCTGGTGAACTTTAAATCTCATAAAAAATAACAAAAAACTGTATTCAGATTTGCTCTTGGATTAGATTCTGACTTAGAACTTTTAAAAAATATTCTTTATTTCGGGGCCGGGTGGTGGCGCACCTGGTTGAGCGCACACGTCACTGCGCAAGGACCCAGGTTCGAGCCCCCGGTCCCCACCTGCAGGGGGAGAGCTTCACAAGTGGTGAAGCAGGGCTGCAGGTGTCTCTCTGTCACCCTCTTCCCTCTCCACTTCTGGTTGTCTCTAACAAATAAAGATTTTTTTAAAATTAAGAAAAAATATGTTTTATTTATTGGCTAGAGACAGAAATCAAGAGAGTCAGGGGAGAGAGAGACAGAGAGACGCCTGCAACCCTGCTCCGCCATTCGTGAAGCTTCCCCCCTGCAGGTGGGGACGGGGGGCTTGAACCTGCCTCCTGGCACACTGTACCATGTGCGCTCTACCCAGCCCCTGACTGTGACACTTGCTTAGGGGAAGGAGTGCGGCCGGTGTGTGATGAAGTCACATGCAGGAGGTCCCAGGTTCAATCCTCTGCACCATCAGAGAAGAGTGGTGCCCTGGTCAAAAACACAGGGGAGGGGGGTTCGGGCGGTAGTGCAGTGGGTTGAGCGCAGGTGGCGCAAAGCGCAAGGAGCGGCGCGAGGATCCCGTTTCGAGCCCCCGGCTCCCCACCTGCAGGGGCGGCGCTTCACGGGCGGTGAAGCAGGTCTGCAGGTGTCTGTCTCTCTCCCCCCCCTCTTCTCTCTATTTCTCTCTGTCCTATCCAGAAACAACGACATCAATAGCAACGATAATAATAACCACAACAATGATTAGGAAAAAAAAACGGGAGGAAAAAAATCATAAAAGCTGTCTGGTGAATCAGTTTTGGGTAGGGCAAGATGACATTCAAATCAAAGTCGTGAGGAGGATTTATTTGTAGAGAGGTTAACCACAGATGTGTAGGCAGGGTCTCTTAAGCCGCAGGGTCGGGACCCACAGCCATTTCTGCCAGAGTTCCACCAGCAGACCGGAGACGAGAGACCCACCCGAGAGAGGACCACAGGGGAGGGACTGAGTCTCTGTGAGAGGCAGGCAGCCTCAGGTGACCGCGGGCAGGGGTCCAGAGAGCTCAGTGATCCTGTTCCTCCTCTGTCCACCTGATCACCAGCCACACACCCCTCCGAATGCCCCACCCCGAGACTGGGGGTCGTGCAAGAGCTGGCTGCGTTTGCTGGTGGGGCCAATTCGAACTACCTGGACTAATAAAGGAACTTCAGAAGAGAGAGCCACTCACTGGGACTCATTTCCTCATTGGGAATGAGGAAATCTGAGGCTCGTGGGGAGGTGATGTTCAGGTACCTCGTGTCTGTCTGCTGGGCCCAGAACTGCGTCTTACTGTCCTTCTAGCGCTGACTGTGCCTCCCTGGCTCTCCCTGCATCCTTGCCATTCTGGTGATCTCACTCACTCACTCACTCACTCACTCACTCTCACTCACTCACTCACTCACTCACTCATACAGCCAATCTTCCTGCAAAAACCAATACAGTTTGAAATGTATTTACCTGAGGCTTGGGGTTTGTCCGTATGGGAAAATATTTTGGAATAAGGTTTTTCTGAAAATAACTGGTGTTTTTTTTGTTTGTTTGTTTGTTTTTTGTTTTTTAATGTTTCCAGGATTAATGGGGCTCGGTGTGAATCCGCAGCTCCTGGAGGCTATGTTTTCCCTTTTGTTGCCCTTGTTTATTGTTGTTATTGATGTTATCGTTGTTGGATAGGACAGAGAGACATAGAGGAGGGGAAGACAGAGAGGGGGAGAGAAAGACAGACACCTGCAGACCTGCTTCACCGCCTGTGAAGCGACTCCCCTGCAGGTGGGGAGCCGGGGGCTCGAACCAGGATCCTTATGCCGGTCCTTGTGCTTTGCGCCGCCTGCGCTTAACCCGCTGCGCCACTGCCCAGCCCCTGCAGCTTATTTTTCTAATGGCCCTCAAAGGACATCATCATCACTTGTAAATTTGGATCATTACAAATAAAACTGACGTTAACTTTTTTTTTCTCAAAGAGCAACATGTAGAAGTCTTCATATGTGACGGATGTCTGTGTCCAAAATGCACCTCAGCCCTCACTGCTAGAGTGTGATGACTGAGCATCTGAGACAGAGAGACAAAGACTGATTGATACAGGGGAAACTACAGGGAGACCAGAGCCCTGCTCAGCTCTGGCTGCTGCTGCTGCTGCTGCTGCTGCTGCTGCTGCTGTTGCTGCTGCTGCTGCTGCTGCTGGTCCCTGGGATTGAACCTGAGACCTCAGAGCCTCAGGCAGGGGAGTCGTTATGCAGAACCACTCCACCTGCTTACTCCCCAGTTGTTGAGTGCATTTCTGTTGTGCCCACACTCCGGGAGTCCTGGGCCACAGCCTGTGCTACGAATGAGAGATCTTGCTGGCGGTGGGGGCGGGGGGGGGATGATGGGGGGAGACGGGGTGCTTGTCTCACAGAAGTGGGCTCCGTGCCTTTGCAGGTGTCTCTTTGCTCCGTCACGTAGTTTGTGCTGTTGCAACAACAAGTCTTGAGCCAGTGCTTTTGTTGTATTTGCCTCGGCTGTTGTTAAGGTCTCATATCCTGGAGAGAGGATCGGAGTCAGCTGGGTCTTGACTGCCGCCTCTCTGAGTGTGCTCTTCATTGGAAAGGCCACAGTCCGCCCTCCTGTTTCACAAGAATTCCTTGCCTTGCTTTTTTCCCCTTTTTTTTCCCAATTTTATTTTGAATGAGAAAGACTAATACAGAGTTAAACTACAGGAAGACCAGAGCCCTGCTCAGCTCTGGCTGCTGGTGGTGCTGGGGATTGAACCTGGGACCTCAGAGCCTCAGGCAGGAGAATCTTTATATGCAGAACCACTGTGCTGTCTCCTCAGCCCTTGTCCTGACTAGAGGCCCTCATTAGATGGCAGCTCTAAAAAATATATAAACGATTCTCGTAACAGAAAGGACTGTTTCAGCATCAATGCAGCTTGCTCCCTTTTTAAAGAAAGCCGTAAGCTGTGGTTGGCAGAGGCACATCCTGATGTGGTGGAGCCTCTCGTTGCCTCATGACTAGCTCGCCCTTCACCCTTCCACCAGTCAATGTGATGGAACGTCCCACTGAGCGTCAAGCTCTAGTAGAGGATTCACCAACCTTATATAGCGCTTGCTTCTGGGGGGAAACATTAAATCAATCATGTGCTTAAAACGCACATATCACAGCCATCACCTAACAAAGCTGCTATTTCTAGTCACTCCATTACAATACTGATCACTTACAAAGCGGACTTGTGCCTGTCACCACACAGCAGACACCACTGGCGAAGACGTGGTGGATGCAAGCCGGCAGGCTGCTTTGAGTTGATGGGACCACGAGGAGGCTGTGACGTTTGTCACGACGGGTAGCGGCCCTGGGAATGAGCATGCTGGTGGCCGTGGAGCTGGAGTTTGTCCCTGGGAATGAGCGTGCTGGTGGCCGTGGAGCTGGAGCTTGTCCCTGGGAATGAGCATGGCGGTGGCCGTGGAGCTGGAGCTTGTCCACTTGTCCTCTCTCCCTCTCTCTCTCTTTAAGATTCGACTTTCTTTCTTTTCTTTTTTTTCCTAATATTTATTTATTCCCTTTTGTTGCTCTTGGTTTTTTATTGTTGTCATTATTGTTGTTGTTACTGATGTCGTTGTTGTTGGATAGGACAGAGAGAAATGGAGAGAGGAGGGGAAGACAGAGGGGGAGAGAAAATTAGACACCTGCAGACCTGTTTCACCACCTGTGAAGCGACTCCCCTGCAGGTGGGGAGCCGGGGGCTCGAACCAGGATCCTTACGCCGGTCCTTGCGCTTCGTGCCACGTGCGCTTAACCTGCTGCGCCACTGCCCAGCCCCCTTTTTTTAAAAATATTTTATTTATGTATTCATTTATTGGTTAGAGACAGAGAAGAACTGAAATGGAAGGAGGAGACAGAGAGGGAGACAGAGACACCTGCAGCCCTGCTTCACACGCTCCCCTGCAAGTGGGATCTGGAGGCTTGAACCCGCGCCCTTAGCTCAGTGACCTGTGCGCTTAAGTGAGGGCGCCACCACCAGGCAGGGAAGGGGCGGGAAGGCTGCCTCCCTAGTGAGCGCGTTCCCTGTCCTGCGCCTTGCACCTCGTTTAAGTCCCCAGCCCCAGCTGGAGAGCCCTGCACGGGCGGGTCACTGGAGTGTGGGCGTGTGGGCGGGCGTACATCGAGAGAGGGGCTGCCCTGAGCACACGGAGGGAGCTGGCCGCTCTCTCCTGTGGACCGTGGGCCTTCTCTCCATGGGCCTTCTCTCCATGGGCCTTCTCTCCATGGGCCTTCTCTCCATGGGCCTTCTCTCCATGGGCCTTCTCTCCATGGCTTTTCACTTACCTGTTCCTTTGCCCGGCGGTTCATCCTGCCTGAACGGGAAAGCCTTCCTGAGCTGCTCACGTGCTCCTGCGGGGATGACTGCTCGGTGTGCCTGGTCTCCCGACCCCTCGCAGCCTCTGTTCTCCCCCAGGGAGACGGTCTCCCAGAGATCCCGAGTGAGACAGCAACACATGCCATTGGTTTCCTGTCTGCCCCTCCCTGAGGCCGGATTTATCCTGAGAATGCTGCTCGCGCGGGGAGAATGGTGTGTGTGTGTGTGTGTGTGTGTGTCTCTCATAACTGTCACCACCTCCATGGGGACTGTCACAGCCCGCTGGGCATCTGACTGCGGGGGCCTGGGAGTGGCCGTCGGCCGAGGCCGCATATCTTGGCCATCAACCTGAACGCCGGCCACCTATGTTCTGAATGGCTGAGTTCCCCCACCTGCTCCTCTAGAATATCCTCAGCATCGACTTGGACCCAGCCAGACGTAGCATACTCTTTCCAGGCCACGTAGTATATCTGATCTGAGAGCGATAAGCCCCGAGGCAGACGGAAAAGGCATCCCGGCGGGTGGGTGCGTCCCACCTGGCCTGCCTCGCGCCCCGCCGGGCACTCGCAGGGCCACGGCAGCCGGTGTGTGGCCCCTGCTCCAGACAGCCGTCTACGAGAGCGCGCTCAGCGCAGCGTGACGTTGGTCTTGGGGCGCAGAGACTGGTTCCAGCAGGTGAACTCCGGGCTGTTTTCCTCTGCAGCCCTTAAAAAGGGACTGTTCAGGCTCAAGTTGGCGTGCTACGTTATCCCTGTTAAGGCACAAGCGTAACAAGGCGTGGGTCTGTCAAACATTCATCCCCCATAAAGAGACTTTTAAAAAGCAAGGCGTGGGGTTTTCCTGCATGCTCCTGTTCTTGGGCATGGCCATGAGGGTCGGCTTCCACCTATTTCTTTTCCTGTGCATTTCTAAATCAAAGCAAGTTCTGGGCTCAGTTGTTTTCAGTTCCGAGAATTCACCCCAATGCTGCCTTACTAATCACGTGTCCTGAAGAGCAGTGAGTTGAAGAGGAGCTCTGGAATGCCTCACGTACCTGCCCTGTTTGCGCAAGGAACACAGCCACAGGAGCCAGCGTGAAGGGTCAGCGCGGGGTCCAACTTCTGACAGCGTCTCCCAGTGGTCAAGGCGCCTCAGACTGAGGACGCAGGGGTCTTATCAGAGATGGTGTTCTTTGTATGAAGCCTTCCATCATCAGTCGACCAGGAAAGACATCTCTTGTGGGCCAGGAGGCCGCTCACCCTGAAGAGTGAACACTTGACGGAGCGGGAGGACCCGGGTTCAAAGCCCCCTGCAGCACACACGGTGCAGCTTTCCCCCAGAACAGCAGCGGCGGAGGCAGCTGGGAGGCAGCACGGTCGGTGACAGCCAGCAGCTGGGTCTCCTGCAGAGACCCGGAACCGAGGAGGGCAAGTCTGTCTCTCACTGGAACGTGCCCTCCCCTGGCTGGGCCGTCCCCCCGCTTCACTTAGAGCCTAAAGGCATAGCACCCGTATAGCTGTTTCTCACTCACTCCTCACACAGCCTTCCCAGTGAATATCCCCCTGCTTTGTCCCTTCCTGAGATATTTCCCCTCCAGGCTCTTCTTGGCCCTGTCTCAGTGTCCTCACCCCTGCCGTAAGGGATCTGTGTCCGGCGGTCTTCACGGCAGCGTCACTGGCGGTACGTGCGCGGCTTCGGGGGCCAGTACCGTTTGCTCGCTCTCCTCGCCTGCTGCCTTTGCCACTCCTGCGTCTTAGTCGGGTGACAGTTTACCCCCCACCCCCGGGCCTCGGTTTCCTCATCTTCAAAAGGGGGGTGGGGATGTTAAGAGCTGCTTTGCAGGGTGGTGGTAACGTTGTGAGGCGAGATGACTGTGAAGTACACAGGACACTGACATCGATAAACAAGGTCCCGTGAATTCAAGGCACTCTCCATGACCGCACAGATCAATTGTTTAATTAAAGTGATGTCCATCAAGCCTCCCCCTATTCTGGGACTGGCGGCAAGCAACGCAGTGTTTCAGGTATAGTGTCTAATACATACGATCAGGAAAGAACAGCTGAGGTTCAGCGAACTCTTGTAGAAACTTGGCAGTGCTTCATTCACCTGGGCTTTCACGTCCGAGGGGTGATTTTGATAGGAAGAAGTGAGTGCCTTTTAAAAATTTTCTTACTGGGAGTCGGGCGGTGGCGCAGCCGGTTAAGCGCATGTGGCGCAAATCCCCAGGACCTGCGTAAGGATCCCAGTTCGAGCCCCCGGCTCCCCACCTGCAGGGGAGTCACTTCACAAGCGGTGAAGCAGGTCTGCAGGTGTCTGTCTTTCTCTCCCCCTCTCTGTCTTCCCCTCCTCTCTCCATTTCTCTCTGTCCTATCCAACAACAACGACATTAATAACCACAACAATGTTAAACAACAAGGGCAACAAAAAGGAAAATTAATTAATTAATTAATTAAAAAATTTTAAATTTTCTTATTATCCTTATTTATTTATTTATGGGACAGAGACAGCCAGAAATTGAGAGGGAAGGCGGGGCTAGAGAGGAAGAGAGACACCTGCAGCACTGCTTCACCACTCGTGAAGCTTTTCCCCTGCAGGTGGGAACTAAGGACTCGAACCCGGGTCCTTGTGGGCTGTAAATGTGTGCTCAACCAGGTGCACCACCACCCTGCTTTTTTTTTATTTATTTATTGGATTAAAGGTTTACAGTCAACAGTAAAATACATGTGTAGCATTGTTTGTACATGTATAACAGTTCCCAGTTTTCCACATAACAATTCAACCCCCACTAGGTCCTCCTCCGCCATCATGTTCCAGGACCTGAACTCTCCCCACCACCCCAGAGTCTTTGACTTTGGTGCAGGACACCAGCTCCAGTCCAAGTTCTGCTTAGTGTTTTTCCCTTCTGATCTTGTTTTTCAACTTCTGTCCATGAGTGAGATCATCTCAGGTTCATCCTTCTGTTTCTGGCTGATGTCACTTCACATGATTTCTTCAAGCTCCACCCAAGATGGGGTGAAGAGGGTGAATTTGGCATTTTTAATAGCTGAATTCCATTGTGTATCTAGACCACCACTTGCTCAGCCACTCATCTGTTGTTGGACACCTGGGTGGCTTCCAGGTTTTGGCTATTACAAATTGTGCTGCTGTGAACACAGGTGCATACAGATCTTTTTGGATGGGTGTGTTGGGTTCCTTAGGATCTATCCCCAGGAGAGGAATTGCAGGGTCATAGGGCAGGTCCATTTCTAGCCTTCTGAGAGTTCTCCAGGCTGCTCTCCATAGGGCTGGACCCACTGACATTCCCACCAGCAGTGCAGGAGGGTTCCTTTGTCCCCACAAGCTCTCCAGCATTGGTTGCTACTTTTTTTTGAAGCCACAGCATGAAAGCTTCCTCCTTCAAGGCAGTGGGGCCAGGCTTGATTGACCCTGGTCCGCACACATGGCCAGGCAGTGCACTCTTTTAGTGAGCTGTTGTTTTGGCCTCACTGTAGTTTTAACAACTCAAATGCACGCTGCCTCCAGTTACTGAAACTCACACGCACGTGTGTCCGTGTGACTCTTTCACGGCAGCTTGAAGGTCCAGGCCTGCATGGGAACCTGGCCTTGCACATTTTGCTTCCAGTAAGTGGCTCTGTTGACTGCGTCTTTGCCTCATTTTTTTTGTCCTTGTTTGAGTTAGTGAGACGGCCAACGGTTCTGAGATGATGGACTGTTGGGGATTGTCATACCACTGCTCTCCACTGGCCCACGTAAGTCAGAGAGGACAGGAGCCAGGAGGCGGTGTGGGGCAGCTGCAGCTGTCGGATAGACGAATACCGTCAAGAGCCCTGTGCCCTGTGACTTGAAGGCTGCTTGGCTTTAAGGAAAAGTACATTTTGAATGACTTGTATTCTCTACAGTGTAACTAGTTTTATTTATTTATTTATTTATCTATCTATTTTTACCAGCAGGGTTTGCTGGGGCTTTTTAAAATATTTATTAGTGATGGATAGCAGTTTACAGTGTTACAGGATTACGGGGGTGGAGGGGCGGATGGGGGCGCACCTGGTTGAGCACACATATTACAATGCACAAGGACCCAGGTTCAAGAAGCTTCCAACGACCATCTTATGGTGATGCCAGAGATAGATTTTCACCACCGGCTGCCAGTCGGCTGGTCTTCCCAAGCCTGAGGCTTGTCAGCGTGGGCAGTCATGGTATTTATCTCCTGCCACGAGGGGCCATGTCTTCAGTGCCTGGTTTTACTTTGTCCTCGAGCCCAGAGTCCTGGTTTGTTTGTCGAGGTGTAGAGAATGGAATAGAGACATCCACATGCCCCGATATATATATTGCCTTGAGGTCTTTTTTTTTTTTTCCTTTGAACTTCTTAAATTCCATTTTTTTTCTTTTGAAACAAGAATGGATGTGTGGCTCCATGAGCGTCCCCAGCCAGGGGTGATCCAATCTTGCTGCAAAACTGGGGGGGGGGGGGGGGGGAAATCCAAGTATTTCTGTTCTTAAGGAAAGGAAGAATGAAAGCAGAAGCGTACTTTGGGGAGGTGTGTCACAGAGACTAAATGACCCCACTGCTTCTGTGGCCTCTCAGTCTGTCAGGAAGCTCTTGTCCTCCTTTGCCGGGGACCGTGTGGGCCTGGGGAAGCAACTGGACACTCCGGGCATCTCTCTCACAGCTGCCAGCGAGGCCCACGACTGGGGAGGGCCGTCACTGGGGGTCAGCTCACAGCCCCAAAGCCCCAGAACCTTCCCAGCAGGAAGTGCTTGTCAGTAAAGGGCCTGAAGTGCTTGGTCAGATGTCCAGGCCTCTCTGTCCATAGGCCTCTGGCCTCCGAGGACCACTGGCAACTCTGAACAGCAGCCGCGTCTGAAAGCACAGGCCGAGGAACAGCCAGCAGGCCGGAAAGGGAAGGACGAGGAGAGCAGGAGGATGGGGAAGCCAAGGGAATAACAGGAGAGAGAAAGAAGAAAAGGAAAGGAAAGAAAAGCAAACAAGAAAAGTAGGGGGGGGTATTTGTAGTGCCAGCACCAAGCCGCTGCGCTACCGCCTGACTCCTGATCTTCATTTATTATTGCACAGAGACAGAGACATTGAGAAGGGGACAGGGAGACAGAGAGGGAGAGACCCCTGCAGCCCTGCTTCACCGCTCATGAAGCTCCCCCGCCAGGTGGGGACCAGGGGTTTGAACCCGCGTCCTTGCGCACTGTGCTGTGTGCGCTTAACCAGGAGCACCGCCGCCTGGCCGCGAAGCCTCTAAATACGGTTTCTTCCCGGAGAGAAAAGTCGGTGTCCTGGGCGGTGCAGTGGGACACCTGTGCCGCCTCCAGCGTGTGGCAAGATCTGGGCCCACAAGTGTCCATCTTGAGCCATTTTCCGTCCTGGGCTGCTGCGAGGAGCAGGGAAATGCGGGAGTGAGCCCGCGTCTCCAGAACGGGGCGCTCTCACATCCGGCCTGTGTCTGCGTCCTGTCTCGAGGAGTCTCTTTCCCTTGACATAATAATTCTCTGAGTGAAATCTCCATCCCGTCTCTTTTTTTCCTCAGTAACGCCGGTTGTCCTTAAGGTGACTTTTCATGATCTCTTTCCCACATTCCTCATCTCTTGTTTTTCTCCTCTCTCTTTTCTTGCCCATCTTGTTTTGCGTCTGGAGTTTCCTCAGTCACGACCTCGTTCTTTCATCTGCAGCCGCAGCTGACTCCATAGCCCTTCTGTGAGGTGCCTGCCCGCTGTGGTTTATAAAGCCTCTCCTCCATGGAAAGGGGGGGTCTGGCCGTGTGCAGGGCAGCGCCTGTCCCTGAACCAGGAGGCGGCCTACGGCCTACGGCCACCTGGGGCGTCTGTGCAGTGGGCTCCCTGTCCTGTGATGTGAGCAGACAGATACGTGTGTGTAGGGGGGTGGCCCCCACTCTCCCCGCACCAGACCAGACGCTGGGCTGGGGTTCTGCCATGTGTTTGTCTCTCACAGCACTTCCCATCAGACGGAACCGTTGTGTACGTTTTGCAGGTGAGAGAGCAAACGCTCGGAAAGATCGGGTAACTTGGCACGCCCAGACAGCCCAGAAATGCCCAAGCCCGTCTTGAACCGCCAGCACCTCTATTCCTTCCACAATGCCGTTCTTAATCTCACGGCGGTGGCGGTACACACACCCAAGGAAAGCAAGCTCCCATTTGCTTTTCAGTCATACCTCTCTCTCTCTCTCTCTCTCTCTCTCTCTCTCTCTCTTTTTTTTCCCTTGTTGGCACCATCTTCAAATTTCACTGGCTGGGCTCCAGATCTACTGGGAGGAAATTGAAAATAGAGAATGTTGAAATAAACATTGTAGCAGCAATCAGCTTCTTGCCAATAGCTAGGGAGGGAGAGGAAAGAACTATAAAGAGCTGGGTAAATATATACTAATTGTAATAAAAATGAGACTTTATAACTGTTGGCATTATTGTAGTGTTGTTTTTTTTTTTTTTGGTTTATAGCTGTATGTTTATAAGTATAACTTGGATTCATGATAGAAAGATGACATTTATGGGAGTCAGGCCGTAGGACAGCGGGTTAAGCACACGTGACGCAAAGCACAAGGACCGGTGTAAGGATCCCGGTTCGAGCCCCTGGCTCCCCACCTGCAGGGGAGTCGCTTCACAGGCGGTGAAGCAGGTCTGCAGGTGTCTGTCTTTCTCTCCCCCTCTCTGTCTTCCCCTCCTCTCTCCACATCTCTCTGTACTATCCAACAACAACGACAACAATAATAGCTATAACAATAAAACAAGGGCAACAAAAGGAAATAAATAATAAATATATTTTTTAAAAAATGGTGACATTATATTCAAAAACAAATTAAGGCCGACAGATATGCATTCAACTTGAATTTCAAAATTATAGAAAATGTTGGTTGTAACTGCAAAACAGCATTCTAAGTGATTCTAAAGGAAGCACGAAAACAAAATATAACGGTACCGTGGGATATTTAGTGGAAGAATGACTTTATGGATCAACATGAATGAATCTTATAGATGGTGGGAATGTGTGCCCTAAAAAGTACATAGTGTAAATCTATTCTGTCTGCAGTTTAGAAATGCCCACAGCTAGATACGGTGTCACACACACACACATTCCTGCAAGCATGTACATACCTGACAAAAGATTCTGGTTCTTAGGGCTGTTTCAGTTATCCGAAGACCTTTAATTATGGGAAGTAGTTCCAAAACTAGAAATGATTGGTTTACTGTTGCTGTTATGACCAAAGAAATGTATAATGTGTGATACCATATATTTAATCAACATATAATGACTAGATGACACTAATATTTGTGTGTCTACCTACCTATAGAGCTTCCTTTATACTGGCCTGTTGGGTGCGAGGTGCATAAGACGGTTTTGTCAGAATAGTGCATCACTGATCTATAGACTGCAATGGCCCTATTATTTTTATTTCTGTATATCATGACAAAGTGCTCATTTTCCTTTTGATTTCAGAGTAAGCCAGACAACCTTTGGAGTTCATGTTTTTTGTTTTTAACATTTATTTTCCCTTTTGTTCCCCTTGTTTTATTGTTGTAGTTATTGTTGTTATTGATGTCGTCATTGTTGGACAGGACAGAGAGAAATGGAGAGAGGAGGGGAAGACAGAGAGGGGGAGAGAAAGACAGACACCTGCAGACCTGCTTCACCGCCTGTGAAGCGACTCCCCTGCAGGTGGGGAGCCGGGGGCTCGAACCGGGATCCTTACGCCGGTCCTTGTGCTTTGTGTCACCTGTGCTTAACCCGCTGCGCTACCGCCCGACTCCTGGAGTTTGTATTTTTATAACTAAGGATGCTAATATAAAATACTTTCTACAGAAGGATTTAGAACTGTTAGGGTTTAGAAAAAAAAATCATCTGTACCCACTTGGAATATGTGAGAACTTTTCTGAAAAGTTCACTTCAAGCCAGAAACCTCTTAAAATACTAAATTATGGGAAGCTTGGTGTATTTCCTATTGTGTTCGTTTTTAATTTCATTATTATTCATAAGTAATACTTTAATGCTGATTGACATCCATGATTAAGGGGGGAAATGTATTCATTGTCATTTCTCGCTGCATTTCCTGATGGATAAAACAATTTGTTGTCCTTCTGGGTAAAGGAAGATTTTCCTGACTTTTCATTTCATCTGAAGTTTGGGGGTGGGGGGTCTGGAATATTAGGTCGTTTAGTTAGTTACTGCTTTCTAACAGATGGCTTGGGGATGCAGAGAGCAGCATGGGTGCCTTGGAAGAAGGTCCCTTTTCCCATACAAAATGCTTCTTACTTTTCCTGGAAACTAATCTCTTGAAAAGCCGATACCCCCAAATCAAACAAAGTGCCCTTGTCAGTGCTGAGCCAAACTAGGTCAGGAAGAGATTAAGAAGCTGGCAGGGCACTAGCCGGAAGGAGTCACAGTGTTTGCTCCTGAAGGTCACCCTGGTTATGTGAGAGTTTGTAAATTACCAGTTAATCCAGACCCTGCCTCCTAACCTCTTAGTGTGTGAGCCCTTATTGCTCCTCTTGTGCATTTGATAAATTGCTTTCTTGGGAACTTTGCCCACTGCCTCCGTCAGAAATGCTTGGTATCAGCAGTAAAACTGGTGTGTTTCTTCTGCCCGCTTCTCGCAGAAACATAGGTCAGTATATATGGACAATCCACCGCCTCTGTTTCGGCTGGTGGTCTTTCTCCATTCCCCTTTCTCCTTTTCTCTGAAAGCGTTCGACTCAGTAAACATCTGAAAGAATAGAGCGGGTACAAAGAAATAGTGTGGGTTTAGGTTGTGGGTAAAACACAGGCGTTCGAAGGCCCACTGATAACCCCGTCACGTAAGACGAATGGCCATAGCGTAGGTGGACATTCCACCCATTCCCATCCGTGAAATAGCTGAGTGGCTCTGGGAATGGTCGCCAAGGTGTGGGAAGCTCCCTGACTTAGGGAAAGTGGGTGTTAAAGTGACGGCTTCTCCGCAGCTCCGTGCCGGCGGCTTTCAGGATAGCGGATGAGCTCGATGCTGCAGAGCACTCAGGCCTAGCTCTGGAGAGTGGGAGCCCCCCAGCTAGCAGGGCAGGTTCTTAGCACCCCGTTCCGTCCGGTCAGGGAACGGTGCTTGTTGTCTCCATGCTGGCTGCTTCCTCTGCTCTCGACCACGGCCCTGTCTCTGTCTGTACACGGACTGGACTAGACCATGAGTTTGGGGGTTCTCCCATCTTTATAACTGTCCAGATCTCCACTCAAGGGAGTGGGTCCCAGCCACTATTCATCCTCACATCGGGTTTCCCAAGGCAGTTCAGTCTATAACGGCTCCATGTCACCTGTCTCCCAATTTTCGGAGGGAAACAGGGCCGTCCAGAAGTGTCCCGGCTTCGTCTTTCCCCACCTGCCAGTCGCAGTCACTGCACACTACAGGCCCGCCTGGCAGAAGTGTCCCAGCTTCGTCTTTCCCCACCTGCCAGTCGCAGTCACTGCACACTACAGGCCCGCCTGGCAGAAGTGTCCCGGCTTCGTCTTTCCCCACCTGCCAGCCGCAGTCACTGCAAACTGCAGGCCCTCCTGGCACCTCCCCACTTGAGCCCAGGCTTCCACTCCGCACGACTTCTCGCACCCTCGCTAGATCTACCTCTTCCAGGCCAGGCCCACCCGAAGTGCTGGCGTAGCTGCCGGTTTCAAACTCCTTTCTTAGCTGCTTGGCCCTACAGCTGGCCCTGCTCCCCTTTAAACAGAACGCCCAACACGTCTGCGTCTGCACCGTCTCGGCCTCCCTCCCCCTCCTCCCAGCCTTCTGCAAGTTGCAGGGGTGCACAGCGGACGCTCACCTACCCTTCAGATGTTCCGTGTTAACTGTCCTGCCTTACTTTTCTTACCTCTTAGGACACTCAGTGCTTCCTGCAACGTTCACAAGTTCTTTGCAGTGAGCGCGACGTGTCTCCCAGAAACACTTTGCTCTCTCTTCCTCCCTGCCCCCCATCCCATTTGTTTTGCCACCGGGGGTACTGCTGGAGCTCAGTGCCCGCACTGTGAAACCACCTCTCCCAGGGGTCATTTTTTCCCCTTTGTTTTCTCTTTTAAAGTTTATATGATAGGACAGAGAAAAATTGAAAGGGAGGAAGAGAAAGAGAGAGAGACTAACAGACCTGCCTCCCCATTTGTGAAGCTTTCCCTTGCCAGGTGGGAAGCAGGGGCTCAAACCTGGGACTTTGTGCATGGTAAGGTGTGTGCGCAGTAAGGTGCAGCACCACCTGGCCCCTCCCCAGGTAGCTCTTAAGGGCAAGGGCGCTGTTCCAGGTCACCACTGCCCAGTGACTGCTCGCAGGGAAGCTGACAGGAAGCAGATGCCGCGGCCACATTCAGGCTCCTGACCGCACAGCAGAGCTCTGAGCCTTTCTCTCCACCTTTAGCAGCACGTAGCAGCTCAGCCTGTAGTTGGCACTTTTCTTCATACTCCTTTTTTTTTTTTTTCTTAAAAAAAAGGGGGGGGTTGGGTGGTAGCGCAGCAGGTTAAGCGCACGTGACACAAAGTGCAAGGACCAGCATAAGGATCCCAGTTCGAGCCCCCAGCTCCCCACCTGCAAGGGAGTCACTTCACAAGTGGTGAAGCAGGTCTGCCGGTGTCTGTTTTTCTTTCCCGCCCCCTCTGTCTTCCCCTCTTCTCTCCATTTCTCTGTGTCCTATGCAACAAAGAACGACATCAACAATAACAATAATGACCACAGCAAGGCTACAACAACAAGGGCAACAAAAGGGGGAAATAATGGCCTCCAGGAGCAGTGGATTCATGGTGCAGGCACTGAGCCCCAGCAATAACCCTGGAGGGGAAAAAAAAAAAAAAAGATGTATTTATGTTCATGAGAGAAAGGTAGAGACCAGAGCACTGTGAATCTCTGGCATATGGTGGTATCAGGGATTGAACCTTGGACCTCTAAGGCCTGAGTCATGCAAGTATGGTTCAACAGCATACACACATTCTCTCACTTACTCTCTCTCTCATTCTCTCTCTCTCATTCTCTCTCTCTCTCTCTCTCTCTCTCTCACACACACACACACACACACACACACACACACACAGGTTTTCACTGGTACTTCAAGCCTGCATTCTTTCACTTCCCCTGGACTCTTCTTTTTCAGGTAGAGTGAGAGACAGAGAGGACAGAGAGGGAAAGAGAGACACCATAGCACAGCTTCACCGCATGAGAAGCTTCTGTGCAGGCGCTCCCATAGGGGGCCAGGGGCTCGAACCCAGGTTCTCATACATGGCAAAGCGTGCGCTCCTCTGGGAGCACTGTCTCCCGGCCTCCTTAGATTCCTTTTCCCTTGCTCTCTGTCCCCTTCTCCTTTCCTTCTCTGGCCCCAGTGCCGCTTGTGCCCCTCCTGGCTGCCCCACTGAAGTGCTGGCTTCCCGGCCTCACACAGGACTGAGGTCAAAGTCGGAGCCTAATAAGAGTTAACTGGATATTGGAATTCCTCTTGCCCTTCTGCTCACAATAGAGAAAATGTGTGTGTGTGTGTGTGTGTGTTTATGGGTATGTGTGTCTCTGTGTTTGTGTGTGTTTCTGTGTGTCTGTGTTTGTGTGTATGTCTGTGTCTGTGTGTATGTCTGTGTTCTGTGTGTCTGTGTTTGTGTGTATGTCTGTGTCTGTATGTGTGTGTGTGTGTGTGTCTGTGTGTCTGTGTTTATACTTTCAGTGAAAGTCTTAGTTTCTTTCCTCTTGAAACATATTTATACTTTTACAAAATGAGTTTAGCAAAAGTTTAGCTCTTTCTGTGGGCTGTATAAATGAATGGGTTATTTATAGTTTTGATGCTGCTTATTAATCCCAATCTTTTTTTCCAGTAAAGCAATATGATTCCTTAAAAGGTTACTAAAACTCATATGTTAGTCTAGAGTTCTGCTTTTATTCTAGGTCTTACAGTCCCATCAGGATAACAGTATTTATCTTAGTGTCGTGTGTGATCCTCTAGAAAATCTACCTGTTGGGTTAGATTAACTATTCAAGGGAAAATGCTCTGAACTTTTTTATTAACTTGAAAGAAAGCAATCATATATATGTTATAAAATCAGAGTAAACTAATGGAAACCGAAGGAAACTTCTGACTGACCACAATTTCTTGGCTGGCTTTTTGTTTGTCTTACTCTATGTATTTGGTTTCTCCACGTGTTACATGTGTAGAGATTAAATAATGGGCAGGAAAAAAAAATACAAGTCTGCATACCTAGTCTTTGCAGTTCTTGAAAGTGTCCTAGAACTCCACCCCAGTTTTGCAGAGGAATATTTCTCCGGCCTGCTCTGGGGACATGCAGACATGCAAATGTCACCCACAAATGCCCATGTGCCACCGTCTTCTGGACCCAACAGCAGAGGTGAGCTCACTGGATGGAGAGCCACTCAGAAGTCTGTTTCTCTGGGTACCTAGGAGCACTCCGTCACGAGCAAGGTCTCTCAGGCCACACAGCCAGCGGCGGCCGTCAAGCATAATCACACACACGTCCAGTCTTAACTGTGCTGAACACCCAGCGTGCCAGAGATTCACGTCAAGTTCTCTGAGTGAACGTCCAGGGATAAATAGCATGATAAGGAATTCACGTGAACCCCTGATCACAGTCTTCACAGTCTCACGTTCAAGGGAAATGCTTTTGTTGCCTTCTGCCCAGCCTCAAGTCCGACGCCTATAGCGAGTGTCTGAGCTTCATCGGTTCAGCTCAAGGTCCGAGCAACCTCCCTAGTGCTCAGTGTCCTCCTCTGGAAAACAGGGGTCTTCTTAAATGTTTTTAACATTGGTTTACAAAATGGCAGTGTCTCACGGATAGACAGTTTCATACGCATGTTTTCTGAGTCTGTACAATTCTCTGAACCCACCACTGAAATGCCAGCATCCCTACCCCCCACCACTTCCCCACCAGATAACCACCGTAGTTGTCACAGTGTCAAAGAGACAGGCTACTTTGTTTTACAGGTTTATTTGCTTTAGTAATAGCTACATTCCGCTATCAGTGAAACCACCTGGTAATTGTCTTTGACCTC
Organism: Erinaceus europaeus; assembly: GCF_950295315.1. NCBI lineage: Eukaryota > Metazoa > Chordata > Mammalia > Eulipotyphla > Erinaceidae > Erinaceus > Erinaceus europaeus. The sequence continues at coordinate 202,576,283 of NC_080163.1, read as the reverse complement.
ATATCTCAGAAAATTCATATATATATATGTGTGTGTGTGTGTGTGTATATATATATATATATATATATATATATATGTAAGGTTTTTTATATTTATTTATTTTCCCTTTTGTTGCCCTTGTTGTTTAATATTGTTGTGTTTATTGATGTCGACGTTGTTGGCTAGGACAGAGAGAAATGGAGAGAGAGGAAGACAGAGAGGGGAAGAGAAAGACACCTGCAGACCTGCTTCACCGCCTGGGAAGTGACTCCCCTACAGGTGGGGAGCCGGGGGCTCGAACCGAGATCCTTTGCCGGTCCTTGCACTTTGCGCCACGTGAGCTTAACCCACTGCACCACCGCCCGACTCCCTTATTTATATATTTTAATTATATTTATTTGTTTGATAGAAACAGCTAGAAATTGAGGGAGGGGGTAAGCGGAAATAGAGAGAGAGAAAGACAGACACTTGCAGCCCTGCTTCACCACTTGCAAAGCTTTCCCCCTGCAGGTGGGGACTGGGGATTCAAACCTGGGTCCTTGTGCTCTGTAACGTGCATACTCAACCAGGTGCGCCACCACCTTGACCCAGAAAATTGTTTATAAAATATTTTTATCAATAGTGATTTAACTGGTTTATAAAGTTATAAGATTTTAAGAATATAGTTCACATATTGTGTCTGTGTCATAAAGAAAATGAGATTCTTTTTCTTTTTATTCATTTACTATTGGATAGAGACAGAGAGAAATTGTCAGGGGAGGGGAGATAGAGAGGGAGAGAGACAGAGAGACACCTGTAGCCCTGCCTCACCACTCGTGAAGCTTTCCCCCTGCAGGTGGGGACCAGGGGCCTTTATGCAGTGTAGTGTGAGCACTTAACCAGGTGCACCGCCTCCTGGCCCCCCAAATGAGATTTTTGTATTAAGACAATTCACTCTTGAGTTTCTTTTCCCATAATGATGCTTAAAAAGCCATCCTTATCATCAAGCTAAAAATAGATTCTTACACGTGCTGGTAAATGGTGTCTTGAGACACAAGACTACAAAGTAAAACTAGAAAGTGGGACTTGGCATTTAAATGACCACCAGTTCTCACGACACCACTTTCCTACCTTGCTTCATATAACTGCAGTTCTGCTGATGTTTCTAGGAGCTCTGAGACAGATTTTCCTTAAAACACCTGGGTGCCTTACCACTGTGTTTCTAGCTCAATCTGTATTCTCTGCAGTAGTAGTCTCTCTCTCTCTCTCTCTCTTTTATGAAGTTTTTATTTATAAAAAGGAAACACTGATAAGACCATAGGGTAACAGGGGTACAACTCCACACAATTCCCACCACCAGAACTCTGTATCCCATCCCCTCCCCTGGTAGCTTTCCTATTCTTTATCCCTCTGGGAGTATGGACCCAGGGTCATTGTGGGATGCAGAAGGTGGAAGGTCTGGCTTCTGTAATTGCTTCCCCGCTGAACATGGGCGTCAATAGGTCGATCCATACTCCCAGCCTGCCTCTCTCGTTCCCTAGTGGGGGAGGGCTCCAGGACACTGTTCTCTTGCATCTCCTTAATCTTACTATTGGCGGGGGGGTGTGGGGGGTGGGACATGACTGTGCACAGGAAGTATGTAAAAACAGATAATTTCATTCATTCCTCAAGAGATTTGTTGGATTTGACTGGGGGCATTTGAAAAGAAACTCAAGATGTTTCATGCTGCTAAGCCCAAGGACTTGCATACTTGGAAATGCTCTAGAGTAAACAGAGCTTGTGTCTGGTTCCAGTTCACTCAGCCGCTGTCAGAGGGGTGTGGGGGCCGTGAGAAGTGCGCGTACACCCGCCCCATCTCCTGTGTGTTTTCTCTCTCTCTCTTTCTCTCTCTCTCTCTTCTACTAAAATGTCTTATTGATTTACAGAATTATAAGATAACAGGGATCTAATTCCACACCGTTCCCACCACCAGAGTTCTGTGTCCCCATTCCTTACATTAGAAACTGCAGTGGTTCTCCCAAGGTCACAGATATGGGCTGACTTATTTCTTTTTTTTTTTTTTTCCCCCCTCTAGGGTTATTGCTGGGCTCGGTGCCTGCACCATGAATCCACCGCTCCTGGAGGCCATTTTTTCCCCCTTTTGTTGCCCTTGTTGTTGTAGCCTCATTGTGGTTATTATTATTACCATTGTTGATGTTGTTCGTTGTTGGATAAGACAGAAATGGAGAGAGGAGGAGAGAAAGACAAACACCTGCAGACCTGCTTCACAGCCTGTGAAGCGACTCCCCTGCAGGTGGGGAGTCGGGGGCTCAAACCGGGATCCTTACACTGGTCCTTGTGCTTTGCGCCACGTGTGCGTAACCCACTGTGCCACCGTCAGACCCCCGGGCTGACTTATTTCTATAGCTCTCTCTCTCTACACACACACACACACACACACACACACACACACACACACACACACACACACACACACACACACATGCATTTTCCCTATAATCAATCCTGCCTTCTCTTCCTTTCTAAATCACACCCACACCTGTTGCTACTTCCAAGTATCCTTCCTTTTCCCTCTTCTCTCATCAGGTCCTGATGGAATTGGAGTTCAGAGCCCTCTGGTCATCTTCCCCCTGACATTTCTCCCTCTCTGGGAGTCTGGACCCAAATTCTTTATGGGGAGCAGAAGGTGGGAGTTCTGGCTTCTGTCATTGCTTCTCCGCTGGACATGGGTGTTGGCAGGTGGATCCACACCCCCTGCCTGTGTCTGTCTTCCCCTAGTGGCTTGTGGTGGTGCCAGGATTAAACCTGGGACTTTGGAGCCTCAGGCATGAGAGTCTCTTTGCATCACCATTATGCTATCTCTCCGCTGCCCCTGCATTCTCTTCTGTAAATGTCTTCTGGGTCCTCACAGCACATTTCACGTTCCTACTCCTTGTCTCCCCCAGGAAAAATGTCCAGTGACCGAGCCCTGAGGAAGCAGCAGCAATTAAACAACCTGGCTTACGTGGTGACCAGTCAAGCCAAGCCTGGGGATAAAATTGTGGACTTCTGCAGTGGCGGGGTGAGTAGGTCTCTCCCCATTCACTCTTCAGTCAAGACCCCGTGACTTGGCATCACGGTCGAGGGCATGTTTCTGTTTGGCAAGATTGTCGTCTCAGGGTGACTAAAGCCATGGGGACCAACACTGATGCCCCTCCCTCTTTTCCCGCTTCTCTCTCCAGGGCCACGTAGGGATCGTTCTGGCTCACTTGCTACCCTCCTGCCAGGTACAGTCTAAGTGACAGTGCATGGCTCCCCCGCCCCTCCCCGTGGGCTTGATAGCCCTTCACCCAGGTCAAATACACAACCGGGCTCTCTGTTCCCTTATGAGTAAACAGCCAGGATTCAGAAACTTAGGGAAAATGGGGCCACTGTACAGCCTTCAAACTTACGAAAGGGCTCTCTTCCTAAGATAAGTATTCTGTTGGTGAAAAAATACCATGATGAACCCAGTTGGATTTCCCTTTTCTTTCAGTTTTACAAGACAGTTGTTGACACCTGGTTCAATTTCTCACCTCCCCGTGACAGGTGTCTGCAAAGCACTCTCACCCCCCCCCCCCCGACTTAAGTCCGTTTCCAGCACTGAGCACCACGACACAACACCCTCTGAACCACCACCACCACCCCACCACCACCACCTCCCGAGTCCTTCACTTTGGTGCCTCACGCCACACGCCGCACAAGTCTGTCTGTGTTTTCCCTCTCTGCCCCTGTTTCTTAAGCCCTGTATCAGAGCCACCTGCGCCGTGTACAGCCTGTCAGCTGACTTCAAAGACCTTGCACGTTTCGGAGAGCTCCCCGCTCCCGGGAAGGGTTGGCCTGGTCCGCATGACCAAGTCTGTGCCATGTGGCGTCGATGCCTTGCCCGGCCGTCTGCACGGCCTCCCTCAGTTACTCTTGCTTCCTGGTGGGAATTCAGGTCATACTCATAGAGAGCAAGGAGCTGTCGTTGATCCGCGCGAAGAAGAGGTGTGATGAGCTCGGCCTGAGTAACACCTGGTTCATCCAGGCAAACATGGAGTACTTCACCGGCGCGTTCAACCTCGGGGTGAGCAGCCCACACTTGCAGTTTAATTCACAGTCAGTATGTCTTTGCCAAACAGAGAACTTAAAAAAAAAAAAAAAAGTAAATTTGCGCTGTTTTATTTTCTGCTCACTATAAAGTGGAGCCTGTCAGTGACAGTTTCCCCACGTCTTCCTCATCATTATGTAACAGAAATAACATCCGTTCCTCCGCCAGACAGGTAGAGGGTTTAATACTGATTTACGAAACGATGAGACAGCGGGGGTCTCATCCCACCCCGTTCCCACCGCCAGAGCTGTGTGTCCCCCCCTCCCCTCCATTGGAAACTGCAGTGGTTCTCCCAAGGTCCCAGATACGGGCTGATGGTGATCTCTCTAACTCTCTATTTATACATGTCTGCCCATTTAGAATCATCGTCAACCCATATCTGCGGCCCTGCGCCCTGCTGGCCAACTCTTTGCCTTGCTCAGAAGAGAACTTGCAGGGCTCTTGGAGCGGGGCGGGGCGGGGCGGGGCGGGGCGCCGCTAACAGGAAGCTTGTGAGGCTCAGTCGTGCCCCACAGCCCCGGAGGAGGAGCCGGACTCTCAGGTCCCTTTGCCTTCCAGGTGGCGCTGCACGCCTGCGGCGTGGCTACAGACATGGTGATCGAGCGCTGCATCAGGGCCGGGGCCACCTTTGTCACCTGCCCGTGCTGCTATGGCTTCATCCAGAACACCTCCAAGTGCCAGTTTCCAAAAAGGTGACATCCACTCTCCTGCCCCAGGCACCTTTTCCCACCCGCCCCCCCCCCCAAAAAAAACAACAAAAAACTGGGGCTGGGGAGGCTGCAGCGAGACTTGAGGTGTGGGTCCTTGTGCCCTGTCCGTGGTGGCGGGCATTATGGGTAAGCTGGGAGGAAGAGGGACCCTTCTCTTGGTCTCTCCCGGAACCTCCTCCTGCACACCACCCTGGCTGAAATTCCAGCGCAAACCCTCCTGGAAGGCAGCTGACGGGAAGGCTGGGGGCCTCGAGGGCCTGTCTGTCTGTCCTTCCAAAAGGACTCAAAGGCTCCCTCAGGGAGCCCGCTGTTGTTGCCGCCAGAGTGGGAGCCAGAGGCTGTGAGAGAGTGGGGTGGTGTGGGCAGGGCTCTGAGAAGCAGAGTGTCAGTGGCTAGGACTGGGGCCCACTGATTCCAGAAGGAGCAGTTTTACAACCTCCCATCCCCCACATGTTGGACATTCACCCGCCAGCCCTACAGTCCCCCCCCCCCACCCCACAAGGGGCACGGCGTCCTCTGAGTTCCCACGGGCTCAGTCCACCTGTCAGGGGACCCAACCTGACTTTTGGGACACTGAGTCACAGTTCTTGAGAGCCGAGCTGACCATCTTAATTACGAGCTAGATCAGCTAATTTGGGAAAGCCTGTTGAGCACTGTGTCCAAGCGAACAAACAAAAACCTGATCACATTTGCACAGTCACTTTGAAGAAACCGTAGGGAGCTTTTGTTTGGAGTTATATCTGAAAGCATGTGTCCAAATTGATTTCAGGCAACAGTGTACAAATGATAGCCTTTATTTTATTTATTTACAAATATATATATTTGGCCTTTAGTAGTTTCTTACTGACATTTGTGACTAGATGAGAGAAAACCACAGGTATTACTAAGCAAAAGGTAAAAGACTTTGAATCTTAGCCAGTAGTTGAAATTTCAGTTTTTTCTAAGAAATTCACATCCAAGGAGCCAGGTGGTGGCGCAGCAGGTTAAGTGCACGTGGCGCAAAGCCCACGACCTGCGTAAGGACCGGCCCTGGTTGGGGCCCCCCCGGCTCCCCACCTGCAGGGGAGTCGCTTCACAGGCGGTGAAGCAGGTCTGCAGGTGTCTGTCTTTCTCTCCCCCTCTCTGTCTTCCCCTCCTCTCTCCATTTCTCTCTGTCCTATCCAACAACGATGACAGCAATAACAACAACAATAACAATGATAAACAACAAGAGCAACAAAAGGGAAAAAATAAAATAAATAAATGAAAGAAAGAAATGAACATCTTGCAACGCTTGACTGATCTCCTTATTCTTTCCTGTCTGTTTCAGTGAACAGTTTAAGAAGACATTATCATACAAGGTAACCTTGAAAAAAAGAAAGCATCTTCCCAGTGTACTTGATCTCTTCTTTATGGTTTTCTCAGTGTCGAGTTTCTAAGAGAATTTAGGATCTAGAGTTGTATTTTGAATTATTCATAAACATCCAATAAGGGTTAATTTTGTTTGCCCTAAATCAAGATTAACCTTCCAGTATCTGACAAGATGGATGAAGGGCCCGTTTACCCCACGGTTTCACGGGTGCTGGCAGAAGAGAGGAGGCTCCTACATGACAGATAGAGACAGTGATTGCTCTCGGCCCTCATGGTGGCCAGGGCACCGGTGTCTGCCCCGGCCACAGAGCCCCACTCCCCGGGCTGCGCAGGACGGCCTGCAGGCTTCGCCCCTCTGCCCCGTGCCTCTGCTGGTGTCTCACAGTCACATAGTATTAAAAGAAATTTTTCAGGGAGTAGGCGGTAGCACAGAGGGTTAAGCGCACGTGGCACAAAGCAAGGACCGGCATAAGGATCCCGGTTCGAGCCTCCAGCTCCCCACCTGCAGGGGAGTCACTTCACAGGCGGTGAAGCAGGTCTGCAGGTGTCTGTCTTTCTCTCCCCTTTTCTGTCTTCCCCTCCTCTCTCCATTTCTCTCTGTCCTAACAACAACGTCATCAATAACAACAACAGCAACACAATTAGGGCAACAAAAGGGAATAAATTAATTTTTTTTTTTAAAAAAAAAGTTGTTTTTAAAAAAGGAGAAGAAAAAAAAGAAATTTTTCAGCAGATCTTAAGGTCTTTTACTCTGATGCATGGCCGTCATAAAGCCCAGCCATCCTTTGGTTAAACACAGCCTTTCCCTCGTCTGTGCTGAGAAGCTGCATTCGAAGGGGCCAGGCGGTGGCGCACCTGGTTAGTGCACACGCTCCAGTGTCCAAGGATCCAGGTTCAAGTCCCCGGTTCCCACCTGTAGGAGGGAAGCTTCACGAGCGGTGAAACAGTGCTGCTTGCAGGTGTCGCTCTGGCTCTCTCCCTTCCCACTCCCTGTCAATTTCACTCTGTCTCGATCCAAAAGAAGGAAAGAAAAGAAAAGCTACATCTGAAGTGTGGTGGGTTAGGAAGGAAGAAGGACCAAGTGCATTTCCTGAGCGCACACTCCTTGGAAAAGTGCTGCTGGGGTCTGGGCGACGGGGGGTGGCTCCCTTGGCTAGTGCTCTGCCTCTCCTGTCTCTGTCCCAAAGGCAGGAAGGGAGGGAGGGAGGGGGTGCGTGTGTAGCCCTCTCTTCAGCCAGCAAGGTGGAGCTAGAAGCGCAGCCGCCCGAGGTTGCCTCTCTGTTGCTGGTCTTCCTGTTTGGGAGTGGGGGCTAACACGGCCCGTCCTGTGATCTTCTCCTGCAGGAACACATGATCCTGTGCCGCTTTGCAGACCAGACGGCCGTCCAGATTCCCCCGCAGCGCAGGCTCATAGGTGGGTGCCTGGGAGGCCGGGGCCTGAACACGCACCTGTCCGACTGCGGCTTGGCAGGACGCGGGTGTCGCTCTCTGCGGTGGGGTGGGGGCGGGGGGGTGTCCCTCTTCACAGGCTCCCTTCTGCTGGCAGAGCTGGGGGCCCCATGCACTTCCACCACCCTGGGCCACGTTTCACCCCCACAGTGCATCAGAGAGGCACGTGGAGGGACATCACGGCACAGGAGCTCCCTCTAATGCCCTAGCACCTCCCATGCGCTGCCAGGGTCCCAGCCTGCGCCGCAGACATGACCGGAAACACACTCTACCTGGCGGACTCTCTCTCCAGCCCTCAAAGGACTCCTAGAACTATATTTAACCCTATTCTGCTATTTTTAAAAAAACATTTATTTTCCCTTTTGTTGCCCTTGTTGGTTTTTTATTGTTGTTGTAGTTATTATTGTTGTTATTGATGTCGTCATTGTTGGATAGGACAGAGAGAAATGGAGAGAGGAGGGGAAGACAGAGAGGGGGAGAGAAAGACAGACACCTGCAGACCTGCTTCACCGCCTGTGAAGTGACTTCCCTGCAGGTGGGGCCTGTGGGCTTGAACGCGGGTCCTTGTGCACTGTGACATGTGGGCTCAACCAGGAACACCACCACCCCGTCCCCTCCCACATCCTTATAATCTATTTTTAAATTTTTTTTAATTTATTTTTTCCCTTTTGTTCTTGTTGTTTTATTGTTGTAGTTATTATTGTTGTCACCGTTGTAGGATAGGACAGAGAGAAATGGAGAGAGGAGGGGAAGACAGAGGGGGAGAGAAAGACAGACACCTGCAGACCTGCTTCACCGTTTATGAAGCGACTCCCCTGCAGGTGGGGAGCTGGGGGCTCGAACCAGGATCCTTACGCGGGTCCTTGCGCCGCTGCACCACCATCCGACCCCCCCCCCCCATTCTGTTATTGTTACCACTCTTAAGTGTGTTCCGGGTGCCTGTGTACGGGGAGCAGCTTGAGTGTGAGGCGTATCGGGAGCCGCAGGAGAGGATGAGGTGGGACCCACTCAGTCAGGTGTGCTGGCCAGACAGCAGGAGCAGGAGCAGGAGCCGGTGATGGTGACCCTCGAGGCACTAGCGAGGTCGCGCTCAGGCGCCTGTGCCGGTCAGAGTCACCCGCAGCAGAGGCCTGCAGCAGCCTGGACGGGGCTGAGCCGCGGCCCCACCCCCAGCGTCCCGTCCCTGTCCCTTCCCCGTGTCAGCCCTGAGCTCTGTCACGCCTGCCTTCCTCCCTCGTGTCGCTGGTCACTGGGCTCCTGTGAAGTGCTGCGGCTCAGTACCGCCGGGTGCCCTGCACACATGCTTGTCCGGGGCCTCCCCTTCTTCCCCTCTCTCCCCTCTCTCTCTCTCCCTCTCCTCCTCTCCCCCCTCCCAGTCTTTCCCTCTCCCAGTCTCCCTCTCTCCCCCTCTCCCCCTCGCCCCCTCCCCCTCTCTCCCCTCTCTCTCTCCCTCTCCCTCTCCCCCCTCCCCCAGTCTCCCTTCTCCCCCTCTACCCCTTCTCTCTCTCCCTCTCTCCTACTCTCCTCTCCCTCTCTCTCTCCTCTCCCTCTCTCCTCTCTCCCTCTCTCCCTCTCTCTCTTCCCCTCTCCCCCTTTCCCTTTCCCCCTCTCCCTCTTTTCCTCTCCCTCTCTCCCTCTCCCCTCTCTCCCCTCCCCCTCCCCCTCTCCCCTTCTCCCTCTCTCTCCCTCTTTTTCCTCTCCCCCTCTCCCTCCCTCTCCCCCTCTTCCTCCCTCTCCCTCTCCCTTCCTCTCCTCTCTCCCTCTCCCTCCCTGTTCTGTCTCTAACACTTTGGCCCTGAGAGTGGCAGCGCACGCCTGGTGTCAAGGACAGCTGAGTGGGTGGGTGCATGGTGATGTGCTGTGCGTCAGAGCAGAGGGCTGTCTGGGACCTGAGAGGAGCGTTCACAGGCCCGCTGGCGTGTGGGCAGGAGGGTGGTTCCAGTTCACTCCCAGCAGAGCCCCCACCCAGCCTCTGCATCTCTGCTCGGCCAGACTGTGCTCTTGTCCCCCGTAAGCCCCCAGAGGTAGAGCCGCCAACAAGCCGAGGACGCCCCCGTGCATGTGAAAACTTGAGACTCTTGTGTGTAATGGAAAGGAGTGCTCGGGGGCTGGGCTCAGAGCCAAGCACAGAGAGCCTCTGGCCAGCTGCTGTGGGAATGCGCTCCTGCCCCCCCCACCCCAGCCCCACAGGGCATGGAGGCAGCCCCTCTCCATGGCAGGTGCTGGAGGGGCTGCATGTGAGGGGTCTGGGGCCTCTCCTCTCCGTCCCCACCAAGCCCATCCTTCTTCCCACAACCTTCCTTCCCAGCTGCTGCTTCACGCTCCGCCACCGGGTTTTCTGTGAGGCAGCTTCTGGCTTCTGCAGAACGTCTCCACCTCAGTTATCTGTCATCGCTCCTGAACCCGCTTCAGCTGGTGTTCAGATAAGCCCCTTGTGAAAGTGTTTGGGTGTTCTCGGAGCCGCTGCACAGCTCACACCCGCTTCACGGGCGACTGACGTTTACATGTTGAAAGCAGAGGGATCAAGAGTGCGGGAAGAAGCGGCCGCTCTGGCTGTGCTGTACTCCAGATCCCTGTGGTTCCCACGCCAGTCTTGAGACTGAAGTTTGCGTTTGCCAGAGTGAGAACCAGCTGCCTCGCAGGTTTCTTCCTTTGTTTTCCAAAGACACCACAGGAAAGCGGATGTCTGCCGTTATTCCCCAGGGAGAGAGGAGCTCTGCACATTCAGGCTGAGTCACCCTCAGCATTGCACACCCACCTGAGGTAGCCAGTACGTGTGGAGGACTCTCACGCCGTCCATCCCTTGCTTCTCCACACCCTATGAACTCCAGCAGGCAGAATGTGATGTCCCAGGGAGTCGGGCAGTAGCGCAGCGGGTTAAGCGCACGTGGCACAAAGCACAGGGACTGGCGTCAGGATCCCGGTTCGAGCCCCCGGCCCCCCACCTGCAGGGGAGTCGCTTCACAGGCGGTGAAGCAGGTCTGCAGGTGTCTGTCTTTCTCTCCCCCTCTGTCTTCCCCTCCTCTCTCCGTTTCTCTCTGTCCTACCCAACAATGACGACATCAGTAACAACAACAATCATAACAATAACCACAACAATAAAACAAGGGCAACAAAAGGGACTAAATGAATGAATAAATATCATAGACAAGTCAATTAAAATGTAATGGCCCTCAGGGGCCTGCTGACTGGTGACTCTTAGATTCTCTTGACGACGTCTTTGGTTTTTCACGGTGTTATGTCTGTCAGTTGGGCTTGTGGGGACGCTCCTGAGATGTTTGCCCTCGGTGAGAGACAGGCTCTAGTCTCCATTTGAGATGTATTCATAATCCACTCTGAATGTCTGGCATTTCTTTCTTATGGAAAAGACCAGAGCACCACTCAGCTGTGGCTGGCGGTGGCCCTGGGATTGAACCTGGTGCCTCCAGGGCCTGAGGCGTGGAAAGGCTGGGCTGTAACACACCGAGCTACCTCCCCAGCCCGGTGAGATGATCTGAAAGGCTAACATTCTGTGGGCCGGACGGTGGCACACCCAGTCAGCTGCACCTGTCACCATGTGTAAGGATCCAGGTTCAAGCCCCTGCTCCCCACGTGCAGGGTGGGGGTGGGGGGTGCTTGACGAACGGTGGCTCAGACCTCGCTCTCCCCTTCTATCTCCCCCTCTCCTCTCAATTCCTCTCTGTCCTAGCGAATAAAATCGGGGGCAGGGGGAAGGGGAAAACGGCTACTGGGGGCGCTGGGTTCACAGTGCCAGCACTCAGCTCCAGTGACGGCCTCGGTGAAGAAAAGACAGAGGCTGGTGCTCCTGAAACCATTAGCGGAGACCAGTCTGGGAAAGGCCCACCAGGCAGAAACGTCCCCCACCCGCCCCGCGTCGTGACGAGGAATGAGGCACTGACAGAGGGCTCAGGGTGACCCCCCGCAGATCCTGCCAGTGTGCCCACGAGCCCACGTCCCTGAGCCGCCCAGCGCCTCACCGTCCCTGTCACACCCCCTCCCCACAGGGAAGCAGTGCATGTGCCTGGTGGATCTGGACCGCGCCAGGGCCGCAGAAGAGCGGGGCTACTCCGTCCAGGTCATCTCCATGGAGCCGGAGAGCTGCTCCCCCAAGAACAACATGATCGTGGGGCTCCCCCCCGGGCACAAGGGGGCGCACATCTGACTGCTGCCACCCCTCGACCTTCTCAGCAACCACGGTGATCAACCGTCCCTCGCCCGCCCTGCTCCAGCGGGAGCATCTCCGAAGAGGGGCTGCCCGTGGGGGGGGGGGGATCCCCATCCGGCCCGTCTCCCCGGGATGTGATTAAAGGCCTGGTTTTCCTGGTGAGGGGGCTCCTGCCAGCGGTTCCTTGTCCCCCATCGAGCCCCCACCCCACCCCCCTTTGGGGAAAGCGTGTCCTGAGCTGCCACCGTGACGGCCATTGCAGACAGTGTACCCACCACCTCCACGCTCTGCTCCCCAGCAAGCTTTGTTTTTATACTTTTAGTGATCATACTTTTTCTACCTTTTTTTTTTTTTTTTTTTAAAGATCTAGTCGGGTGATTCTGGTTAAGCTGGGGTGGTCTGTATTTGTGCGTCATTTTTATATGCTCCTTTTAAAGGTATTTCCCTCAGACGACATCACAGGGGCTCTTCACGGGCTGCCACGTTTTATACCGAGAGCTTTCAGGATGGTGGTGCAGGTTTGCACATGAGTTCTGACCAGCCGCTAACAAAGATTAATTCAAGTTCTTCACTACTAATTGAGGATCCGTTATTTTTTGTGTGACCTTGGCCTAGATTCCTCGTAGGGTGCAAAGGTGTCTCGTCTACGAGACACACAGGGGAAAGTCACACAGGGGAAAGAGGGAGGTGCAGTCACTGGTGTCTGCAGCATACAGCTGCAGACTGGGTTTTCCAGATCCCACTCGTTTTCTGCTGATAGTTCTGGTCACAATCACTGCCTACAACTTGGAGGAGGGAGGCATAGAGAGCATGAAAGCCACTTGAACTCCCTCCGCCCGAATTCTCCTCATTCCAGCCGCCCCCACGTGGAGACGGCCACCCCTTCCCCTCTCTCCAGGTCTGAGGGCATGTCTTCCGAGATAAGGTTCCGCCCCTCGGGTTCTCATGCTTACGACTCCGGTACCACCAGGAGAAAGGACTCTCACTCGCCCTGAGTAGACAGGCTGCTGTGAGTCGTAGTCAGGAGTGAGTTATGGAGGGGCGGGCTTTGGAGTCTGGTTTTCTGCCCTTAAGTGTAAGAGGAGAATAAACCATCAGCCCTGAGTATTTCAGTCATTTGTTCTGTGGTCTTTTACTCTGGGTTTTCTGTTCTTGACACTTTATAAGCGATGAGATCACATGTGTATTTTAAAATTATATTCTTCTTATTTATTTACTATTGGATAGAGACAGAGAAATTGAGAGGGAAAGGGCTGATAGAGAGGGAGAGAGACCCCTGCAGCCCTGCTGCACCACTCGCGAAGCTTTAATTCCTGGCAGAAGCACCGAGTGAAGACACATGGTGTGTACTGTGGGGTGGGGGCGGACATGGGGACAGGTCACTTGAGACTGGCTAGGGAAAAGTTCTACTAGGTGGCAGCAGCAAAAACACCTGACTCATTGTGGAAACATTCAGGGGGGCGGTGGAGCACCCAGTTAAGTGCACACAGTACTAAGCGCAAGGACCCGCATGAAGTTCCGAGTTCGAGGTCCAGTCCCCCACCTGCAGAGAGGACACTTCACAAGTGGTGAAGCAGGTCTGCAGGTGTCTCTCGTTCTCTCTGCCTCTGTATCTCCGCCTCCCCTCTCAGCTTCTCTCTGTCCTAGCCAATAAAGTGAGAGAAATGGCAGCCGGGAACGACAGATGTGTCGTGCCAGCCCTGGGCGCCCTGAGCGCCCCTTCCCTCACACCCAGTGATAGATAACCCTGGAGGCAAAAAACATAAAAACTTCAGGACTCTCTCCAAGTCAGCTAGCCTGCTAACACGCTGTTGCCATTTCGGTCAGATAAAGGGGACCTGGAAGCCAACAAACACAGACCAGCACCACCCGCCTCTCGAGACGGCTGTGAAGAAAGGCCATCGAAGCAGACGCTCGCAGATTCCTCCGTGCCCAACGAGCGCCGACTCTGTCAGCGTTTCGGTCTCCTCTAGGCCTGTGATGATTGATGTCATTTGGGGTCACGGACCCTTTGGAGAATCTGATCAGGACCATGGTGTCTGTCTGTCTGTCTCTCACTCTCTCTCTCTCTCTCTCTCTCTCTCTCAGAAAACACAATTTACCTCAACTCCAGGCTCCCTTCCAGGGGAGCTCGTGTTCTGTGTGCCTCAGGTCACAAACCCTTACAGGATTCTTAAAAATTATTTTTAAAATGTATCTGTTTATTTTATTATTCGGTAGAAACAGAGAAATTGAGAGGAGAGGGGGAGATAGGGAGAAGGAGAGAGACACACCTGCAGCCCTGCTTCACCACTCGTGAAGCTTCCCCCCCCCCCCCCCGCAGGTAGGGACCAAGGGCTTGAACCCAGGTCCTTGCGCACTGTAATGTGTGTGTTTAACCAATGTGCCACTGCCTGCCTCCCCCCCCCACACACACACACCTTCCAGGATTTTCCAACCTCACTTAGCCAGCTAGATGTCAAAGTGTATGACAGCCATAGTAACTGAGTGAGCATTCACCAGAACAGAAAACATGAGATACTGGGCTGTGTTTACTTTGCTTCGTGATGCATCAACCATATTTAGCAGGCCCAGTGCTCAGGGAGGCTGAGCAGTGGCAGTGAGGGCCAGGGTCCTCTGAGTGCTTTTTGTTTCTTTTCTTTTCTTTTTTTTTTTTTTTTTCCTCCAAGGTTGTTGCTGGGGCTCGGTGCCTGCACCATGAATCCACCGCCATTTTTCCCCTTTTTGTTGCCCTTGTTGTTGTAGCCTCGTTGTGGTTATTATTGTTACCATTGTTAATGTTGTTCGTTGTTGGATAGGACAGAGAGACATGGAGAGAGGAGGGGAAGACAGAGGGGGAGAGAAAGACAGACACCTGCAGACCTGCTTCACCGCCTGTGAAGTGAATCCCCTGCAGGTGGGGAGCCAGGGGCTCGAACCGGGATCCTTACGCTGGTCCTTGCGCTTTGCACCACCTGTGCTTAACCCGCTGCGCCACTGCCCAGCACCCCCGTCATCGCTTTTAACCTGGGCTCTCCTTGTCGTCTGGACGGTGTTGCTGGAATTATCAGGCCAACAGTTCAAATGTTGCACTTCGTGCCAAAAGCCCAAGTCTTCCAGTGTTTCTCAGGCTCCCTTCTAAGCCCGGCCAGCTCCCCCCTCCTCCTCCAAGGCTGTAAATCTTGGATGCACGCAGCAGAAGCGAATGATCCAAACAGAAAATCAGCACCAATGATGCCCTTGATGGCCTGGTGCTGTCTGCGCCTTGGTGCCTGCCAGAGCAGCTCAAGCTCTCCCTCGGGCCTGTCCTGGCTGTCCCTGCCGTTGGACTCCTGCACCAGAACTTGAAGACCTGCTTGTCTCGCGTGGTCCATGAGAAAGAAAGCCTTTGTCGGTGTCAGGGGGCATCTGCTGGCCTCCCAGTCTTCTCTACTCTGCCTGTTGTCTTCAGTGCCAGCTCAGATGGCCGGTTCACCAAGGCCACCAACTGAGTTTTCTCCTTTGAGTCTTGCTGGTGTTGTGCTGCGCTGTGTTTGGGGTGGTCTTATTGCCACTGGGTTATCACTGGGGCTCAGTGCCTAGACACTGAATCCACTGCTCCCAGACTTTTTCTTTCTCCTCTCTCACGTTTTATTTTTTTTTAATTTTTTTATTATCTTTATTATTTATTGGATAGGTGAAACAGTCAGAAATCGAGAGGGAAGGGAGGGAGAGAGAGGGAGAGAGACAGAGAGGCACCTGCAGCCCTGCTTCACCACTTGTGAAACTTTCCCCCTGCAGGTGGGGACTGGGGGCTCAAACCCGGGTCCTTGTGCGCTGTAACGTGCGCTCCACCAGGTGCGCCACCACCCGGCCCCCCCGTCTCACGTTTTGATTCCTTTCTGGAATTTTCAGTTAGTTTGAGGCCAGCTAACTGTGAAGTTGAGAGTTTTATCACCAGTATCACAGTTGTCATGAATTTTGTATTTTTTTTCTCTTTTCTCCTTTATTTACTTTTTTTTTTTTTTTGGCACCAGGGCTTCGCTGAGGCTCCACACTTGTGGTCTCGCTGATCCGCAGCAGACTTGTTATTTTCCTTTGTTTCTTTCTCTCAGAGACGGCAGAGAGGGAGAAACACAGACGGAGAGAGAGAGCACAGCATTGCTTCACAGCTTGTGGAGCTTCCTGGGGACATCTTACATAATGCAAGGCTAGATTTTTTACAAGTTATTTGCATTTTATTTTCTGTTTTAAAACATCACTTTGTTCGTAAACGTTACTGTCATGTGATTATCGCTCTCTGACTTTGCCCAATCTGGGCAAAAACCAAAGTCATTCAAGCGTCATTAACTGATCTGAGGGGGAAAAAAAAGTCTCTACAACAGTTTTTATAAGATAGGGACTCTCTTTTTCAAATGTTTGTTTCACTTTGATGTAAACTCATGTTATAGACTTGGGTTTCCAAATTTAGGGGCCATTTACAGATAATCTCAAACGCTTCTGCTGTACTGAATTTGCTTTCTTGTTTACAATGTACAGCTAGCAGTAACTGAGCTGAGGCGGAAACAGCACAGAACATGTCTTTCCTACAGCCGGGACTGAGAGAAACAGAAAATAAAATACCTAGGGCCATCAAACAGCTTACCTGAACAAAACGCCTGCTTTCCTTCTTTACAAATATTTATTTCCCTTTTGTTGCCCTTGTTTTTACTGTTGTAGTTATTAACATTGTTGTTATTGATGGTGTCGTGGTTGGATATAACAGAGAAATGGAGAGAGGAGGGGAAGACAGAGAGGGGGAGAGAAAGACAGACACCTGCAGACCTGCTTCGCCGCCGGTCCTTGCGCTTCAAGCCATCTGCGTGCGCTTAACCTGCTGTGCTACCGCCCGACTCGCTCCTTTTTTATTTCTTTCTCCCTGTCTATCTGTCTGTCTGTCTGTCTACTCAGTTTATTAGCAGCGTTCGGTGCTTGTTTGACAGCTGTACTGTTCTTGGCAGCCTCTCTCTTGCCTTTTCTTTCTGATAGAGGGCAAGAGAAATAGGAAGCAGAAAAAGAGACTCACCTGCAGCGCGCCTCCACCACTTACATGAAGCTTCCCCCCCCCCCCGCAGGTGGGAACATTGGGGGCTTGACCCCAGGTCCCAGCACGTGGTAATGTGTGTACTCTTACCCAGCTGAGCCACTACCCGGCCCCTGGTGAACTTGCTTTGCCATGCACAAGGCCAGGCTGGAACCCAGTCCCCACTGCCTTGGAGGAAGCTTGCATGCTGCGGTGTCTTTTCTTTTCCTACCTTGTGCTCTCCCTCTCTCTGTCTGTCTGCCTATCTGAAAAAGTCCACCCACAGCGGTGAAGTTGTGGCAGTGGTAAAAAGAAAAAAGGAAAAACCTGTCTGCAACCAAAAACATGACTGAGCTTGTAATAGTCACCTCGGGCCCACCAAGTCAGTTATGTAGTGGGAAGAGTGAAGCCCGACTATGAACGCCCACCGTGCGGTGTCTCTGTAGAGAGCCCGCCACCTCAGACCGCACGGGGGCGACTCCTTAGGCATCCACCCCGATGACGCCTTCAGGACACAGTCTGGGGAGAGCCAGAGGTGGAAAGAGAGGTGAGTTTTCGGGACCAGGCAGTGGCACGACACACTTGATCGAGCACACATATTACAGTGTGCAAGGACCTGGGTTCAAGCCCTGGGTCCCCACCTACTGTGCTGAATACCACTTCTGCCCATTAACGTGGTTTTATGTAACAAAATTTGAGTGCAGCACTTAACAGTTGTAAGCAGGATTCTTTTTTTTTTTTTAATTTCCTTATTGGGGGATTAATGGTTTACAGTAAAATACAATAGTGTGTACATGCATAACATTTCCACATAACAATACAGCCCCCACTAGGTCCTGCTCTGCCATCAAGTTCCAGGACTTTGAACCCCCCAACCCCCCAGAGTCTTTTACTTTGGTGCAATACACCAACTCCTGTCTAGGTTCTGCGTAGGCACACTGCATTTTAATCAAATACCACTTTTCCTTTTCACGCGCAGTGTGAAGTTAGGGTGCCAACGATCGCGATTTACCAAAACACAAACGAGCTTTAATGACATCCGTGAGGTGTACGTCCCCTTATTCAGGTCTCTGCTTCAATCCGAGCACGTGTGCCCACAGACGCTAGCTGGCTAGCGACACTGTGGAGAGAACCTGAACTTTCATCAGCAGACACTAGAAGCATTTCCAAGAGTACAAAGCCGAGTCCACCCCAAATCAAATGCAGACGGCCCCTCAGAAACCCGTCGACCGTACTTGTTTCTGAGATCCACGTCTCCGAACTGCCTGCTTACCAGAATCACCTGGAGACAGAGCGTTGAGGAACACAAAGTCAGGGGCTGACTCTTGGCTCCCTGCAGGCGGGGCGAGCTAGAAATGCGCCACCTGGGAGTCGGGCAGTAGCGCAGCAGGTTAAGCGCACGTGGCGCAAAGCACAAGGACCCTCGTAAGGTTCCCGGTCTGAGCCCCCAGATCCCCACCTGCAGGGGAGTCACTTCACAGGCGGTGAAGCAGGTCTGCAGGTGTCTGTCTTTCTCTCCCCCTCTCTGTCTTCCCCTCCTCTCTCCATTTCTCTCCGTCCTATCAACAACGATGGCACCAATAACTACAACAATAAAACAACGAGGGCAACAAAAGTGAATAAATAAATAAATATTTTATTTAAAAAAAAAATGCCCCACCCAGCCCTCGGGTGGGCGTCCTGAAGAGTCGCCACTCCCCCAGTCTCTGCACTGTGGCATCAACCTTAGCCACCACTCACTCAACTGCTGGATTTAGAAATGCCAGAACACGGATTCTGAGAGAGCTCAGATCACCTGTCCTATAGAATCATGCCATTTTCTTTTTCTACTTTTTTTAACTTTTAAAAATATTTTAATTTTATGTATTTGTATATTATTGGATAGAGACAGAGAGAAATTGAGAGGGGAGAGGGTGATACAGAGGCACCTGCAGCCCTGCTCCACCAATCCTGAAGCTTTCCCCCTGCAGGTGGGGTCCAGGGGCTTGAACCCGGGTGCTTGTGCAAAGTAATGTGAGTGCTTAACGAGGTGCACCACCACCTGCTCCCCCGGTTGATCATTTAAAAAAGATATTTACAACGTGGCACAAAGCGCGAGGACCAGCGTAAGAATCCCAGTTCGAGCCCCCGGCTCCCCACCTGCAGGGGAGTCCCTTCACAGGCGGTGAAGCAGGTCTGCAGATGTGTCTTTCTCTCCCCCTCTCTGTCCTCCCCTCCTCTCCATTTCTCTCTGTCCTATCCAACAACAACAACCATAAAAACAATGAGGGTGAAAATAAAAAAATTTAAATTAAAAAAAAGATATTTACAGGGAGTCTGGCAGTAGCGCAGCGGGTTAAGTGCAGGTGGCGCAAAGCGCAAGGACGGGCATAAGTATCCCATTTGAGCCTCTGGCTCCCCACCTGCAGGGGAGTCACTTCACAGGCAGTGAAGCAGGTCTGCAGGTGTCTGTCTTTCTCTTCCCCTCTCTGTCTTCCCCTCCTCTCTCCATTTCTCTCTGTCCTATCCAACAACGACAACATCAGTAACAACAACAATAATAACCACAACAATAATGTTATGAATGTACAAACTATTGTACTTAACTGTTGAATGTAAAACATTAATTCCCCAATAAAAAAAATCAGAGTAAAAAAAAAACTACAATAAAACAACAAGGGCAATGAAAGAGAATAAATAAAGATATTTATTTACTTATTTTGGAGAAAGGGAAATTGAGAGGGAAAAGGGAGATGTGGGCAGAGATAGACACACCTGCAGCCCTGCTCCACCTCTTATAAAGCCCCCCCCCGCCCCCCCGGCAGGTGAAACCAGGAACTTGAACCCGGGTCCTTGTGCACTGTCATGTCTGAGCTTAACCAGTGCACCACCGCCTGGCCCCAGAATCATGCCATTTTCATACTTGGTAATGTGCTTGAGGACAAATGATGAGAAATGAAAAACAAAGAGGCAGTTGTGAGCGCCAAGGCCAGCAGTCTCCCCGTCTGGAGCCAGACACTCGGCGTGTACCTCCACACCCTGTCAGGGTTCGATTTCAGAGAAGCAGAGCCCCTGCACATCCCCAGCCTGCCCTCCCATTCTAACAGATACCTGGGGAAAGGCCGTGTGCATAGTGTCTATACTGACTTTCCCTCCCTTAAGATTTCTCAGTCTTCTCCACGCGGTGAAGGTCAGGCAATGACAGCAAAGGGCCTTTTCCCTTCCCAGCCTGCCAATCATATAAGCTGTCCTTTCGAACATGATATTTTGTGCAAATACACCAAAAAATGTCCAGTGCCCAGCCCTCTTCCTTCTGCCTGCTTGTTAACATGAGGAGAGGGTATTTGTGGCGAGATAGCCATCGGAAAGTCAACATTTAGCCACGAAACTATTTCACTCAGTTTCTTGGAATTCGCTGCTGACTGAGCAGTCGTTCTTATCTCTGCTTAAAGGGCCACGAGCGGCTCATAGCTTCAAGAGTATTTGACGGCCAGACAGAAGGGCTTTAAAACAATGAATAAGACACAGGGGTGAAGTGTAACCCAGCGTCAGCTAGAGAAAGATCCTCCTCCTTTTACCGAAGGGTGTATTTGTGTGTGTGTGTGTGTGTGTGTGTGTGTGTGTGTGTGTGTGTGTGTGTGTGTGTGTAAACAATCGCAGTTAAATAGTGCCAGCGTTTGCACCAATTAAGCATGGCTACGTTCTAATTTGTGAGCTCAGTGTGTTCATAGAACATCTGAAAAACCAAAAACAACACCGGTGAAGAGGTGTTTGTATATGGACCCGCAGATTCCTGCAAGTATGTTACAGTCCACACCTCTTTTTTTTATTTCCTTTTTGTTGCCCTTGTTGTTTTTATTGTTGTTATTATTGTTGTTGATGTCGTCATCGTTGTTGGATAGGACAGAGAAATGGAGAGAGGAGGGGAAGACAGAGAGGAGGAGAGAAAGACATACACCTGCAGACCTGCTTCACCGCCTGTGAAGCGACTCCCCTGCAGGTGGGGAGCTGGGGGCTCGAACCCGGATCCTCATGCGGGTCCTTGCAGATTGTGCCAAGTGCTCTTAATTCGCTGTGCTACCGCCTGACTCCCCAGTCCACACCTCTTTAAGAAGCTATGTCAGGGCAGGGAAGATGATACAGTGGTTCTGCAAGGAGATACTCATGCCTGAGGCTCCAAAGTCCCAGGTTCAATCCCCTACACCACCATAACTAGTGCTCTGGTGAACAACAATTATAGTGATTAATTAATAATGAAAATAAACAGGTTTATTAACAGGAGAGACAAAGGAGATGATAGATAGAAGATAGATAGATAGATAGATAGATAGATAGATAGATAGATAGATATGATAGATATGATAGATAGGGAACCAGAATACCACTCTGATCATGCAATGCCAGAGGTTGAACTCAGGACCTCGTGCTTTTAAATCCAAAGCTCTAGCCACAGCTCCACTTTCTGGGCTGCTGCACATGTTAACTCACAGACAAAGGTTCTGGACAGATGGGAATACCCAGTGCAGAGTGGGCATCAGCCCCACAGCCATCTTCCCTCCCTCCTTTTTTTCAGGGAGGACCTGAAAGCCCACCACCACCCCCAGAGTACTTTACTTTGGTGCAGTTCTCCTTCTTCTAGCGTTTGCCCTTCTTCCATAGCCAGTCCACAGCGTCAGGTTGAGCCTGATGTAAAGTTTCGAGACCTCCTTTGAATCTGGAGAGGTGGCAGTCATTGACTATGTGGGTCATAGTCTGTCTGGAGCCGCAGGGGCAGTTCGGGTCGTCTCTGGCTCTCCAGCGGTGGAACATAGCGGCGCACCGGCCATGGCCTGTTCGATAGCAACTGAGGAGGGCCCAATCATAACGTGCCAGGTCAAAGCCGGGTGGACGCTTGCAGGGGTCTGTGATGAGGTGTTTGTTCTTGACCTCAGCTGACTGCCAACTCTGTTTCCAAGAGTCTGGAACAGAGAAGTTCAGTGTAGGCGTAGGGGACCAGATTGGGTGACGAGACGTCAAGCGTTGGTCAGGGTGGGCGAGGATATCCGCGTAGATTGGCAGGTCCGGTTGAGCATAGACGTGGGAAATGAACTTAGATGATGCCGCATCCCGACGAATATCTGGCGGGGCGATGTTGCTAAGAACTGGCAGCCATGGAACCGGGGCAGTACACCAAACCCAGTCCATGTTCTGCTTAGTGTTTCCCCTTCTGTCTTACTTCTCCACTTCTGTCCGTGAGTGAGATCATCCCATGTTCATCCTTCTCTTTCTGGCTGATCTCACTTCACACAATTCCTTCAAGCTCCATCCAAGAGGAGGGGAAGAAGGTGAATTCACCATTTTTAACAGCTGAGTAGTATTTCAATGTGTGTATCTAGACCACACCTTGCTCAGCCACTCATCTGTTGCTGGACACCTGGGTTGCTTCCAGGTTTTGGCTATTACACATTGTGCTGCTGTAAACACAGGTGTACACAGATCTTTTTTAATGGGTGTGTGGGGTTCCTTAAGATCTATCCCCAGGAGAGGAATTGCAGGGTCACAGGGCAGGTCTACTTCTAGCCTTCTGAGAGTTCTCCAGACTGTTCTCCACAGAGGTTGGACCCATTGACATTCCCACCAGCAGTGCAGGAGGGTTCCTTTGACCCCACACCCTCTCCAGCGTTTGTTGCTGCTACCTTTTCTGATGTATGACATTCTCCCACTAGAGAAGTGGTATCTGGTATCTCATTGTTGTCTTTATTTGCATTTCTCCGACATTCAGTGTCTTGGAGCATTTTTTCATATGTTTGTGGGCCTTTTGGGTCTCTTCTGTGATTAATATTTTGTTCATATCTTCTCCCCACTTTTGGATTGGGTAATTTTTTAAAATTTTTTTTTTTTTTCCTTTCGTTGCCCTTTTTTTTTTCATTGTTGTTGCAGTTATTATTGCTGTTGTTGTTGATGTCGTCGTTGTTGGATAGGACAAAGAGAAATGGAGAGAGGAGGGGAAGACAGAGAGGGGGAGAGAAAAACAGACACCTGTAGACCTGCTTCACCGCCTGTGAAGTGTCCCCCCTGCAGGTGGGGAGCCGGGGGCTCGAACTGGTATCCTTACGTCCTTGCGCTTTGCGCCACGTGCGCTTAACCCGCTGCGCTACCGCCTGACTCCCGGGGTCATTTGCTGTTGTTGCTGAGTTTGGCAAACTCTTTATATATTTTGGTTATTAGCCTCTTGTCTGATGTAAAGATCTCCCATTCTGTGAAGGGTCTATGCTGTGCTCCTCTGGGGGGGGGGGGGTGAGAACCACCTTGTTTCAGGTGATGCCCTCACCCCTCCAAAAACAGTGCTTTTGCCCAGTCCACTTCCTGAATGGCATCTGAATATCTGCGTGACTTGGATTTGGAAGCTAACCACCACAGTGTTCTTTAATGATTTCACAGCAGGCGGGGGGTGGTAGGTCAGTGGGGTCGTGGGTGGGGGCTGACTACCCCAGGGTATACAGTGAACATCCTGCCGGCTGTCTCTTCCTGTGTCCCAGAAGACAGTGACCTTGGGAGATGACAGAGTGGGGTCTGATGTCCACGAAGTGAGAGGGCACGTTCCTGCCACCCATCTTGCTCCGAGACATACAGGTGAGGCAGAAATGGAGCCTTGAGCTCTCTCTCTCATGACTGGACACCTCCTTCTGCCCCAGAGTGTCCCCCATGGCGTGACTGGCTGGGGTGGAGAACAAGATGCAGTCAGAGTGCCATGGAGCTGGGACCAGCCAGGTTCACCTGACCTAGAGCCAGACCCACCACTTCTTGGCTGAGCGACCTTGGGGTAAGTGCCTTAACCTCTCGCGTCTCAGGTTTCTCATCGGAAAACCAGAAATAATATTGGCCTACCAGGGTCCTTGTTTTTCCTGGAAGAACAACTGAAAAAAAAATTCTGCTTAGTGATCCAACTTCCTTTCCCTCTCTTCAAATGAAGGCCAAGGAAGAAATGCATACCAAGCATTAATGTTCTTCCACTGGCAGATATCTTTCCCCTCTGGAAAAAAAAAAGTAGTCTCTCATTAAAAATTATACTTGGGGAGTCAGGGTGGCATCACAATAGCATTTGCAACTTGGTGGCTGAAAGGCAGTAAGATATAAAGCAGATTGTTCAATAAACAGGAACCCAAAGGTAGGAATAGAGCAGATGAAACGAGGGATCTCCTTGGGGGGAAGAAGTCAGGAAGTCTTTTTTAAGTGTGTTCCATGTGGCCCTTGACTTTAGTAATTTTTGCCTGAGCCTGACAGCTAGCATGAAAGATTTTGTCTGGGAGGATGGCCTAGAAAGCTGGATTAGGACAGAGAGTAGCTCCCAAACTTGAAGAAGACATATAAATACAGTTAACTTTTTACCCCATCAATCTGACCCAGGACCCATATCTATTCATATTTAGCACAGTAGCTTGTGTAACCTCTGAGTCCCTATCAGTTCCAGCTTGTAGTCCATGAAACCTCCCCTCCCCAGAGCCCTGCCCCACTAGGGACAGACAGACACAAGCTGGCAGTGTGGATCCACCTGCCAACACCCATGTCCAGTGGAGAAGCAACTACAGAAGCCACAACTCCCACCTTCTGCTCCACATAATGATTTCTGGGTCCACGCTCCCTGGGAGGGGGGGAGGCTCTGAACCCCAATTCTTCCAGGACCCGAAGTGTCTGTCACCAGGAATCTTATTTGTTTTTTATATGATTTTTATTTATAAAAATAAAACACTGGCAAAAACCATAGGATAACAGGGGTAAAACTCCACACAATTCCCACCACCAGAACTCCGTATCCCATCCCCTCCCCTGACAGCTTTCCTATTCTTTATCCCTCTGGGAGTATGGACCCAGGGTCATTGTGGGTTGCAGAAGGTGGGAGGTTTGGCTTCTGTCATTGCTTCTCCGCTGAACATGGGTGTTGTCAGGTGGATCCATACTCCCAGCCTGCCTCTCTCTTTCCCTAGTGGGGCAGGGCTCTGGGGAAGCGGAGCTCCAGGACACATTGGTGGGGGTCGTCTGTCCAGGGAAGTCCGGTTGGCATCATGGTGGCATCTGGAACCTGGTGGCTGAAAGAAGAGTTAACATATAAAGCCAAACAAGTTGTTGACTAATCATGAACCTAAAGGCTGGAATAGTGCAGATGATGAGTTGGGGGGGTCTCCATTTTGTAGGTAGTTAGTAGGACTATTTTAGTTATATTCCAAAGGGCCTATGACTATATTAATTTTTTTTTTCTGAGCCTGACATCTGATATGCAGGTGGATCCAAGTTATTGTCTGGGGAGATGATGTCATGGCTGGAAAAAGGACCAGAAAGCTGGATCAGGGAAGAGAGCAGCTCCCTAATAAGGGAAAGGGGTATAAATGTCGTTGACTGTAAACCCCATGGATTTGATGTGATCTTGTTTTTTTATCCCATCACTGAAAGGGAAGTGAATCTAGAAAACACCAGAGAAAGCCAGGCATGGTTTCTCTTATCTGAGAGGAAGAGGGGAGGGGGAAGGAAGGACACTCCGAAA
Source organism: Erinaceus europaeus (assembly GCF_950295315.1). NCBI lineage: Eukaryota > Metazoa > Chordata > Mammalia > Eulipotyphla > Erinaceidae > Erinaceus > Erinaceus europaeus. The sequence continues at coordinate 202,551,023 of NC_080163.1, read as the reverse complement.
TAGCAATAGGTGTAGGTGTGGCTTAGAAAGGAAGAGAAGGCAGGACCATAGAAATAGTTATAGAATTAATAGTCAGTCAGCCCATGTCTGTGACCTTCGGAGAACTACGGCACTTTCCAACGGAGGGAGTGAGGACACAGAATTCTGGTGGTGGCAACGGTGTCGTGAGAGAAAGACAGGCATTGGATCCTGGAGCCAAGCACTTTGCTTATTGTCCCCTTGGGAATAGGACCCCAGAGAGAGAGAGAGAGACAGGAGAGGAGGAGGCTCGGGATGAAGCCGGCTGTGGAGAGACTTGGCTGGGTTCAGAGACCAGAGAGAGAGAAAGAGACAGAGACCGGGGCAGGGGTAGACAGCATAAAGGTTATACAAACAGACCCTCAGACCTGAGGCTCCAAAGTCCCAGGTTCAGTCCCCTGCACCATCATAAGCCAGACCTGAGCAGTGCTCTGGTAAAAAAAAAAAAAAAAAAAAGAAAAGAAAAAGAAGGGAGTTGGGCGGTAGTGCAGCGGGTTAAGCGCACGTGGTGCAAAGTGCAAGGACCGGCGTAAGGATCCCAGTTCGAGCCCCTGGCTCCCCACCTGCAGGGGAGTCGCTTCACAGGCGGTGAAGCAGGTCTGCAGGTGTCTGTCTTTCTCTCCCCCTCTCTGTCTTCCCCTCCTCTCTCCATTTCTCTCTGTCTTATCCAACAATGATGACAACAATAACAACAATAACTACAACAATAAAACAAGGGCAACAAAAGGGAATAAATATTAAAAAAAAAAGAAATAGAGACAGAGACCAGAGAGCCTGCAGTCCCAGAGAAGTGGCCCCTGCTTCCATGTCCCTCCCCTCCCCAAGGCCCCCAGAGAGATTGTTGTCAATAAAACCTCTGATGGCTGCCTTGGCCGAGGGAGGCAGGGTCCTTTGAGAATTCTGCGCGGCCCAGCCCAGCCCAGCTGCCCACCATGTTGGAAGCATTCATCCTTCCTCCTCCAGAGACTTCTGTGACATTTCAAATGCTGGCAGTGTTCCTCACAGGACCGTGGCCTGGAAGCGAGCCGGCTTGTCGCAGTTGGTCAGTTGGGGCCCCGTGGAGAGGGCTGGAAGAGTCACAGCTCAGTCTGCCTGGACGTGGCGGGGAGGGGGATCACAGGTGACCCCACACAGCCCGGCCCTCTCTCACACCCTCCCTGCTCTCCCTGTCCCCCTCCTTCCTGCCATGGACAGCTGGGGTCTTCTGATTCAGCTAGTCGGGGACCCACAACAGGACTGGCCCATTCACTTTCCAACCCCAGGGGTCGGGATGGAGAATATGGGAGAGATGTCTTGTGACTTCTTGTGAACAGGGCTATGATGGTAAATATAGGATACAGGTGCCTGGGGACCCTGGGACCTGTATAACAACCACAACAATAAAACAACAAGGACAACAAAAGGGAATAAATAAACATAAAGAAAAAAAATTTTTAAAAAGGTTCCCTTTAGTGGGGGCACAGAATTTTGGTAATGGGTTTGGTGTGTAACTATACTTCCCATAACCTTCTAACCTTGTAGGCCACTACTGCTTCCCCCTCTCTCTCAGAAATAAAACTAGAGGGAGCCGGGTGGTGGTGCAGCAGATTAAGCGCAGGTGGCGCAAAGCGCAAAGACCAGCGTAAGGATCCTGGTTGGAGCCCCCGGCTCCCCACCTGCAGGGGAGTTGCTTCACAGGCGGTGAAGCAGGTCTGCAGGTGTCTGTCTTTCTCTCCCCCCTTCTGTCTTTCCTCCTCTCTCCATTTCTCTCTGTCCTCTCCAACAACAACAATAATAACTACAACAATAATAACTACAACAATAAACAACAAGGGCAACAAAAGAAAATAAATAAACATTAAAAAAAGAGTGATGCATGTACAAACTATTGTATTTACTGTTGAATGTAAAACATTAATTCCCCAATAAAGAAATAAATTTAAAAAAAAGAAAGAAAGATAGATCAGTGTACTGCAAGCACTGAGCTGGGGTGTACCTGACTGAGCACACACGTTATGCCATGCTCAGGGACACGCAATCAAGCTTCTAGACCCCACCTGCAGGAGAGACGCTTCATGAACGGTGAAGCAGTCTGCAGATGTCTCTCTGTCTCTCTCCCTCTCTATCTCCCCCTTCCCTATCAATTTCTCTCAACCCGCTAATAAAAAAGAAAGGGGGGAAATGGCCACCAGGATCAATGGACACATAGTGCAGCCACCGAACCCCAGCAGTAACCCTGGGGGCAGTAAAAATGAAATAAAAGACTTTTTTAAAAAAAATTTTAATATTTATTTAATTAATTTATTTATTTATTCCCTTTTGTTGCCCTTGTTGTTTTATTGTTGTAGTTATTGTTGTTGTCGTTGTTGGATAGGACAGAGAGAAATGGAGAGAGGAGGGGAAGACAGAGAGGAGGAGAGACAGACAGACACCTGCAGACCTGCTTCACCGCCTGGGAAGCGACTCCCCTGCAGGTGGGGAGCCGGGGGCTCGAACCGGGATCCTGATGCCGGTCCCTGCGCTTTGCGCCACCTGCGCTTAACCCACAAAAGACATTTTCATCCCAAATGGAATGAATATACGTTCTTCTCAAGTGCACACTCAACATTCCCAAGGATGGATCATATGTTACAACTGAAAACGTCTCTCCATAAATAAGTGAAAATTGAAATTACTAAAAAAGTAGAAAACACTGGGGTCCGGAACTGTGCAGTTTGAGCTCAGCTGGTAGGGTTTCTCGGGGCAAGACTGAGTTCTTTCTTTCCTTCTTTCTTTCTTCCTTCCTTTCTTCCTTCCTTCCTTCCTTCCTTCCTTCCTTTCTTTTTTTACTATAAACTATTTGTATTTTATTTTATGAGATATCCACAGAGAGAATGACCAGAGCCCTGCTCAGCTCTGTTTGATGGTGATGCTAGGGATTGAATCTGGGAGCTTGGAGCCTTGGACAGGAAAGTCTTTTTTTTTTTTTCTCCAGGGTTATCGCTGGGGCTCGGTGCCTGCACTACAAATCCACTGCTCCTGGAGGCCATTTTTCCCATCTTCTTGCCCTTGTAGTTTCTTTATTTTTAATTTTTTGTGAATTTTATTTTCCCTTTTGTTGCCCTTGTTGTCTTTATTGTTGTTGTAGTTATTGTTGTTGTTATTGATGTTGTTGTTGTTAGATAGGACAGAGAGAAATGGAGAGAGGAAGGGAAGACAGAGATGGGGAGAGAAAGACAGATACCTGCAGACCTGCTTCACCGCTTGCGAAGCGACTTCCCTGCAGGTGGGGAGCCGGGGGCTCGAACAGGGATCCTTGCGCTTTCCGCCACGTGTGCTTAACCTGCTGCACCACCGCCCAACCCCCATGGCAGACTGTGCTGTGTTGTCTCTCCAGCCTATGGCACTGAATTCTACCCTACACAGGAGCCTGTATTGATCTTGCCCGAGGTTCTTCCAAAGCGTGCTGTGTGCTCCTACACCAACGTTTAGGACACTGAGCTCATGCCTCTGAAACGACTCCATGTGATGGGTGCATCACGTGTGGCCAGTCAGGCACATTCGTCAGAAACAACAACACTCTGTCATTAAAGACGTGAATCTGCGGAGCTGGGTGGCGGCACACCTGGTTAAGTGCATCTTATTACGAGGCACAAGAACGTGGGTTCATGCCCCTGCTCCCCACCCACAGTGGGGACGCCTCACCAGTGGTGAAGCAAGCCTACAGGTATCTCTCTATCTCCGTCTTCTCTATCTCTCTGTCCTACCCAATAAAATAGAAAGAAAGGAGTGAAGACAACCTTGAATGTGGGGGGCTGGGTGCACATACTCTGCCGTGCAGGAGGACTCAGGTTTGAGTCCCAGCACCCTGTGGGAGGCACCCAGGGGAAGCTTCATGAAGGGTGGAGCATTGCTGCCTGTCAACAGCATTGCTGCCTGTCCTCAGACAAGGGGCCTGGTTTATCGGGCAAGTTACACGTTACAGATTCCCAGACACTAATTAGTAAAGAGACTGTAAAGTCTCATGCTAATCTCTACCCAGGCACTGTATGTTTGTACTGTTCCACTGTGCGCATGTGTATGTTTGTGTGTGTTTGTGCGTGTGCATGTGTGTAGACGGGCAGGGAGAATTGAATAGATAGCCATAGTTCCTAAATACGTTAAGTTACTCTCCACGGAGAACCCTCAACTCAAAGGGCTTTGGAGAATGGTTTTCAAATACACTTATTTACTTATTTATTTTTCAAATTTGTTCTTTTGCCACCAAGTTTATTTCTGGGGCTTGGTACTTGTATAACTCCACCGTTCACACTAGTTTTTTTTGTTTTTAATAGTTTTAGAAGAAAGAAATAAAAATAGGGAAGGATGGGGGGGGCTGCCACCCATGGGTCAAGAACCTCTTGGGATGGTCAGTGCTGGTGCTAAGGGCAGCAGGGTAGCCAGCAGACTCTTGGGATTCCTTCCGAGCGTCCTCATGCCGAGAACAACAGAAATAATAAGAGCGGCCACCGCTCACTCACCCCAGAGAGTTCACCCCGAGGCTGCGCAGACCGAGCCAGCCCAGCCACCATCCGCCAGGCTCCAGCCCCATCCCAGCCTGCCTTTAGTTTCTTTTCAAGGTTGAGGGTGGGAGTAGGAGAGCCGTGCCCCACTGCTCCAGCAACTTCCTCTTTGCATGCTGCTCCCAATGGTGCTGGCATACTCAAACCCAGGCCCTCCCGGGGAAGTGCGTGCTCTACCAGGTGAGCTGTCTCCCAGCCCCCTGTCCCAGGCGTTGTGCGAGGCCCTCGGGGGCCACAGCACCAGACGCCCTGTGCCGTTTCCCAAGAGAGGGTAGGAGGGAAGCTGCATGCCGGCACCCCACCACCCAGTCACTCCAGGGAGGCAGAGTCTCACTCAGCACAGACTCAGCCCAGCGCCCAGTCAGAGAAGGCTGAGAGAGGATGCAGAGGTCAGGTGGCCAGGCAAGAAGCAAGGTGGAGAAAAGACGCTGACGGGGGTGTCGTGCACAGCGGGCGCCAAGCGCAAGGACCGGCGTAAGGCTCCCGGTTCCAGCCCGTTCGAGCCCCCGGCTCCCCACCTGCAGGGGAGTCGCTTCCCAGGCGGCGAAGCAGGTCTGCAGGTGTCTGTCTTTCTCTCCCCCTCTCTGTCTTCCCCTCCTCTCTCCATTTCTCTCTGTCCTATCCAACAACGACAGCATCAATAACAATAATAACTACAACAATAAAACAACAAGGGCAACAAAAGGGGGGGAAATGGCCTGCAGGAGCAGCGGATTCATGGTGCAGGCACTGAGCCCCAGCAATAACCCTGGAGGCAAAAAAAAACCCCAAAAAACCAGAAACTCTGATGCTGGAGGGAGAGCAAGGGGCAGGCCTGGGGGCACGGCACACGGTGCTTCTGCTCCAAGTTTTGTCTCTTCTCTCTCTGTCACATCTTCTCTTTTCTTCTTCCCAGGAGGCCTGCTCCAGTGAGAACCTCTAGGCCACCCCTTACCCCCCAACTGTCCACCGCTGTGATGGGGTCTGACAGCAGGGCCCCTCTGGGAGCCAGTAAAGAAAGACAGTGGCCAAGGAGTGGTCGCTGGAGTCTGGAGCCAAGCCTTTCTGATTAACACACACACATTCCCCACCCCACCCCACCCCCAATTTTCTGTAGAAAAAAATATTTTGACTCTCTCCCACATTTTTTGGGGCCTCATTAGAAAGCTTTGAGATGAATGACACTAAGCTGTCTGCCTAAAATAATGTCCCCGCCTGGCCTGGAACTGGCAATGGCCGTTCCCTGGGTTCAAAATAGAAACATGTTTTGCTCACAGAAAACCGAGTTGGAAACCTCAGAGGCCTTCGGTGGAAACCACTCTTTCTCCACCCCCACCCCCACCCCCCGGCAAATTCCTGTGTGTAGACAGGCCGCGGGGATCTGGAGAGCGGAGTTTTCCATGAAAAGTTGAAAGTCAGAGTTCCCCACCCCAGCCCCCAAGTAAAGATGGACACAGCGTCTCTAATGGAAGCCAGTCACTGGCCTTTCTTGAGCATCTACTATGTGCCAGGAGTTCAACAGGCCGGACAGACAGCGCGGCCGCTGGCCTGCTGGATGGGCTGGCCTTGATGGAGACAAGCACATCGTGGTCTCACCAAAGGGCGGAGGTGAGGGAGTGAGAGTGGAGGCCGTGCAGGGCCCCCTGGCCTCGGGAGAAGTCAAGCTGAAGGCCCAGAGAGTTCCAGAAAGACGAGAGCACACCATGGGCTGGGGGAGGAAGGGGACGGAGCCTGAGCTGGTGGGGGAGGACGACCTGGGCATCCTTGGAGGCAGGGTCTGCAAAGAGGGGAGCCTCCATCTGTCTATTTTCTTTCCTTCCTCCCTCCCTCCTTTCCTTCTTCCTTCCAGTCTTTGCTTCCCTTCCCTTCCCTCCCTTCCTTCTCTCTCCCTTTCTCTTCTCCTTTCCTCCTCTTCTTCCTTCATTAAACTTTCTCTCTTTTTCCTCCTTCCCTCTCTTCCTTCTTTTTTCTCACTTCTTTCTGATTTTATTTTCAGGAGAGACCACAGTACTGCTCAGCTCTGGTATATGTGACTTCCTCTGTCTCTCTTTTCATGTTTCCTTCATTTTCTTTCTTTCTTTCTTTCTTTCTTTCTTTCTTTCTTTCTTTCTTTCTTTTTTTCTTTCTTTCTCTTTCTTTCTTTCTCTTTCTCTCCCTTTCTTTCTTTCTTTCTTTCTTTCTTTCTTTCTTTCTTTCTTTCTTTCTTTCTTTCTTTCCATATATGGTTTCCTTCCTCTCTTTCTCCCGTTCCTCCTCTTCCCCCTCCTCTCCTTTCTTCTTCTTTCTCTTTTTCTTTCTCCCTTTCTTCCTCTCTCCTTTCTTTCTCTTCCTCTGTCTCTTCCTTTCTTCTCCCCTCCCCTTCCCTTCCCACCTTCCTTATTTTCAGGAGAGATGAGAACATCACTGAACTTTGGCATGCAGGGTGGTGCTGGGGCTTGAACCTGGCCCCTCGGCCATACCCCCAGGTTTTCTGGGGACTCTGGGCACCCTGTGCTGCCCCAGCTCCTCCCACTCTGATTGGCTGTGCGGTGCCCAGGTAGGGCGTGGCTGAGCAGAGCTGGGGGCGTGGCGTAACGGAATGGGCGGGGCCAGGACAAGGCGAGGGGCGGGTCTGGGGTGTGGCTGAGGCTGAGCGGCAGGTGTGGCCGAGGCTGAGCTAGGGGAGTGGCCGAGGCTGAGCTGGGGGCGTGACCAAAGCTGAACTAGGGGAGAGGCTGGGCAGGGGGCGTGGCCGAGGCTGAGCTAGGGGAGTGGCGGAGGGCAATCAGGGCCGCGGCGGACGACGCTGAGCTAGGGGAGTGGCCCAGGGGAAGCAGGGGCGTGGCCGACTCTGAGCTAGGGGAGTGGCCGAGGCTGAGCTGGGGGCGTGGTCAAGGCTGAGCTAGAGGAGTGGCCGAGGCTGAGATGGAGGCGTGGTCAAGGCTGAGCTAGGGGAGTGGCCCAGGGGAAGCAGGGGCGTGGCCGACGCTGAGCTAGGGGAGTGGCCGAGGCTGAGCATGGGCGTGGCCTGGGCGTGGCGCCACGGGCTCTCCTGCCCCGGGGCCGCGCTCCCCGCTGCACACGCCGCCCGCGCTCGCCACCTGTTGTTCGGGCCGCGCCTCCGTTCTCCCGCCGGGACCGCGGGCACCGGGGCTGGGGGACATGGGGGCTCTCCTGGCGCTGGCGCTCGCCGCGCTTTGCCTGCCCGCGGCCTCCGACTTCGACGGGAGGTGAGTGGGACCCCTCCGATCCCCCCCACCCCGGGCGCGCGGCGGGCCAGGACAGCGGGGGGGGGGCGGACTCCTCCGGGTGGGGGGGCGTCCCAGGGGTGGGGTCCCCCCAAAAGGACCTCGTCCCAGGGCAGCCCCGGAAAGGGAGCGCGTCCCTGAGCCAGGGTCACCCCAAAAGGGAGCGAGTCCTAGGAACTGAGCCCCCCTGAAAAAAGGAGATCGTCTGGGGGACCCTAGGAAAGGGGAGCGTCCCGGGATCCCCCAGAGGGAGCGCACCCGGGCCTGGGGGTTGTCCCAGGTAGGGGGTCCCCCAGAAAGAGCTTGTTCCGGGGTCCCCATGGAGGGAGCTGGTCCTGGGTCCTGGGTCGGGGTCCCCATGGAGGGAGCTGGTCCCGGGCCGGGGTCCTCCATGGAGGGAGCTGGTCCCGGGTCGGGGTCCCCCATGGAGGGAGCTGGTCCCGGGTCGGGGTCCCCATAGAGGGAGCTGGTCCCGGGTCGGGGTCCCCCATGGAGGGAGCTGGTCCCGGGTCGGGGTCCCCATAGAGGGAGCTGGTCCTGGGTCGGGGTCCCCCATGGAGGGAGCTGGTCCTGGGTCGGGGTCCCCATAGAGGGAGCTGGTCCCGGGTCGGGGTCCCCATGGAGGGAGCTGGTCCCGGGTCGGGGTCCCCATAGAGGGAGCTGGTCCAGGGCCGGGGTCCCCATGGAGGGAGCTGGTCCCGGGTCGGGGTCCCCCATGGAGGGAGCTGGTCCCGGGTCGGGGTCCCCCATGGAGGGAGCTGGTCCCGGGTCGGGGTCCCCATGGAGGGAGTTGGTCCTGGGTCGGGGTCCCCATGGAGGGAGCTGGACCAGGGCCGGGGTCCCCCATGGAGGGAGCTGGTCCTGGGTCGGGGTCCCCCATGGAGGCAGCTGGTCCTGGGTGGGGTCCCCCATGGATTGAGCTGGTCCTGCGTTGGGGTCCCCCATGGATTGAGCTGGTCCTGGGTCGGGGTCCCCCATGGGGGAGCTGGTCCTGGGTCGGGGTCCCCCATGGGGGAGCTGGTCCTGGGTGGGACCCCCCATGGATTGAGCTGGTCCTGGGTGGGGTCCCCCATGGATTGAGCTGGTCCTGGGTCGGGGTCCCCCATGGGGGAGCTGGTCCTGGGTGGGGCCCCCCATGGATTGAGCTGGTCCTGAGTGGGGTCCCCCATGGATTGAGCTGGTCCTGGGTCGGGGTCCCCATGGATTGAGCTGGTCCTGGGTCGGGATCCCCCATGGAGGGAGCTGGTCCTGGGTCGGGGTCCCCCATGGAGGGAGCTGGTCCTGGGTCGGGGTCCCCCATGGATTGAGCTGGTCCTGGGTGGGGTTCCCCCATGGAGGGAGATGGTCCCCCCCACAAAGGAGCTTGTCTTGGGCCATGGTCCCCCCATAAAGGAGCTCATCCTTGGCTGGGATCCCCCCCAAAGGAGCTAGTCCAGGATCAGGCCTGGCCACCCCGCTGGGCTTCATGGAATGGGGGTTTGCATGAGGGTGCCCCGTGCCTGCTGGGCCCTTTCTGGCCGTCCTCAGGCGAGTCCCAGCAGGTCCCCGAGGCCAGGGCGCATCTGTCTCTGGTGTCACCCAGCCGGGCGCCAGTGGGTGAGCAGGCCTGCAGGGGCGCATGTGCAGGAGGAAGTGTGCAAGCCCTGAGCTGCAAGTCTGTGCAAGAGTGAGTGCCCAGGAGTGTGGCTGCAGGCCTGCGTGCGCCTCACTTTTGCCTGCGGGGGCCACCCCAGGCTGGTTGTCACCCAGGGCTGGTGAGGTCCCCACCCACAGGGCCCCCCCCCCCCCAGCGAGCCCCTACTCCACCCCCCATTTTCTGGCCCCCAGTATCCTGTCCCCAGGGCTCCCCCCTCCCTGGGTCCCCAGCATCCTGTCTGCCCCCCTCCCTGCGTTGGCCGCACCTGTGTCCCCGCTGGCTGTCTGTCTGTGACCCCTGAATCCCAGGATTGATTGTCCTTCTCCAGGGGGCTGGGCCAGGAAGCCCTGGGTGGGGGCGAAAGGGGGAGGACGGGGGGCGGGGCGGGGGGGAGGACGGGGTGTGAGCGGTGCCTGAGCCTGAGCCTGAGCCGGCCGGTCCAGGCTGGGATGGGGTGTGAGAGGCTGTTCCCAGCTCATTTCCTGTGGGGGTGGGTACAGGTGCCACAGGCCGGAATGGCCCTCACAGAGGCCTGGGGTGGGGGGCCGGTTAGAATCACCAAGGTGTGACAGTGAGGACCAGAACAGCCGCCCTGCCCGCCCTGCCCTGCTCGACCTGGCCTTGCCCTGTTCCCCCTGCACCGGGAGGCAGCATCAACTGGCCAGGGACAGACGTGTCCCCTCCTCTAGACACTGGAGGCCGACCACCTGAGCTGACTGCAGACTCTGACTGTCGGGAATTCTCTCTCTCTCTCTCTCTCCATTTTTAAGATCTTTCATTTTGATTTGATTTTATCTTGCCATCAGGCTTATTTCAGAGGCTCTATGTCAGTGCCAAGAAGCTCCAACTCCTGGAGGCTTTTTTAAATTTCCTTCCTTTTTAATATTATGACAAAGAGAGAGAGAGAGAGAAAGAAGTGGAGAGGGAGTGCAGGAAAGAGGAGAGAGAAACAGAGACACCTGCAGCCCTGCTCAGGAGCCTTGAACCCCGGTCCTTGTACCATTCCCCTTGCCATGCCTTTTTTTTTTTTTTCTTGGTTTGTTTCTGGCAACTTCCAACTTCCTTTTTCCCTGCCAGTATCACATCTCTGACGGAGTTCTGTTACTTTGGCTTTTGTTTTTCAACTTCCCCTCTTCCTGCCCTGGAGGATGCCTGGTACAAAGTGGGACTGTGCTTCTCCCTGCTGGGACCTGGGTCCTTCAGGGACTCAGCACCCCTCAGCTGAGGGTGGGGCCCAGGGGGTGGGTGCTACCTGGCCTCCTCCGACAGGTGTGGGTCTGGGGGTGGGAGGTGGGGTTCTGGTTCACTTCCAGGCTCAGAGAGCACCCGGTGAATGGGTGCCCAAGGGGTCTTGGCTTGAGGTTTCCTATCTGTAAGAAGGGGTCTCCCCTAGCCTTTCCACCTAGGGGTGTGTGTGTGTCTATATCTGTCTGTGTATCTGGTGTGTATACCTGTATCTGGTGTGTCTGTGTATCTGGTCTGTGTATACCTGTATGTGTAGCTGTCTGTGCCTGTGTATCTGGTGTGTGTCTGTGTATGTCTGTGTATATCTGTCTGAATGTCTGTGTATGTCTGTGTGTGTGTGTGTATTTGTCTGTGTATCTGGTGTTTGTGTGTATATCTGTGTCTATGTGTGTCTGTCTGTGTATCTGGGGTGTGTGTATATGCCTGTGTGTGTGTATCTGTCTGAATGTCTGTGTATGTCTGTCTGTGTCTCTGTGAATGCCTGTATCTGTCTGTGTATCTGGTGTGTGTGTGTCTGTCTGTGTGCCTTTATCTGTCTGTGTATCTGGTGTGTGTGTGTCTGTCTGTGTGCCTTTATCTGTCTGTGCATCTGGTGTGTGTCTGTCTGTGTCTGTGTGTGTGTGTGTGTCTGCCTGTCTGTGTCTGTCTAGTGAGATTAGATCTCACCAAAGCTCCCTCCTTCAAGCCGTCTTGTCCTTTTGCTCCAGTGGGCACAGAGACCTGCTGGGTGTGAGGAAGCCTGTCTGTCCCCAGACTCCGGCAGAGGAGAATCTGCGTCCACATTCAGGAGGCTGGGCCCCCTGACTGCCGTCTCTTTGTGCCCAGGTGGCCCAGGCAGATGGTGTCCTCCATCGGCCTCTGTCGCTACGGGGGCAGAATCGACTGCTGCTGGGGCTGGGCCCGCCAGTCCTGGGGACGGTGCCAGCGTGAGTACCTGCCCGGGGACCTGGGAGGAGGGGCTGCCCTCACCCTTCCTGCCCTGTGCACTAGCTATCTGCACTGAGGTGTCAGCTTTGCTGTCTGTCCACAGACCCCTGACTGAGATGCCCACTTGGCATCTCCCATCTGCCCAGAGCGCCTCCTTTCTGCCTGACATCTCTCCTCTGCCTGGTGTCTCTCCTCTGCCTGGTGTCTCTCTCCTCTGCCTGACATCTCTGCCTGGTGTCTCTCCTCTGCCTGGTGTCTCTGCTCTGCCTGGTGTCTCTCCTCTGCCTGACATCTCTGCCTGTTGTCTCTCCTCTGCCTGGTGTCTCTCTCCTCTGCCTGACGTCTCTCCTCTGCCTGACATCTCTCCTCTGCCTGGTGTCTCTCCTCTGCCTGGAATCTCTCTTCTCTGTCTGGCATCTCTTCCCTCTGCCTGATGGGGTAATAAGGCAGCATCTAGACTGTATTTATAACAGACACCCAGGCCCTGACGGCCCCTACCAAACCCTTGAGCCCTGGCTCCTGTGTGAGGTGGCTGACCCCCATCTCTTATCTGTATCCCTGCCCCCCTTTTCCTTTTTGAAATGAGAATGTATTCCTGTGTTCTCAACAGAGTACCTGATGTAATCAAATAACAGCTCTGGGTGGGGTAGGGGTGGGGGGGGCGTCGAATCTGAGTCCCACCCATCAGCAGCACCCAGGGGTGCTTGCCACCTGGCTCTGGCTCTGGCTTTCCCGGCCACCCAGCTAGGATTGGAGGATAAACATCGCGTTGGAGAAACCTGTTTCCACCCTTGGATCTCATGGTTTCATCCCAGTCCTTCTACCAAAGCCAAACCCTTTGGGAGGGATCCAGGGTGTCTTAGTGTGTCAGCCGGGGCAGCGGGGGAGGGCTGGTGAGGCGATGGCGCTCCAGGGTGGGTGGGTGGGGGGTCTCCTAGTGCTGGATTGCTCTAGACAGGTGCTCAGGGGCCTGGGGACACTGGGTGGGCGTGTGAGTGTGAGGGCAGTCTGGGCTCAGGGTGGACAGCTCCCCTTGGCCGGTCTCACCTCTGGATACTGCCCCAGGTCCCCTCAGCTCTGTGAGTCCGGGGTGGCACAGTTCAGGGTGGTGCCCTGGCTGCGGACAGGAGGGCGGAGGGGATAGATGTCCCCTTGGTGCACTGCTGGCCGCCGCACCTGAGAACAGAGAGGTGGCCGGGCCCTGTCCTCTCAGAGGGAGGCAAACCGGTGTGTCTGGGGCAGGGCAGGGGACTGTGACAAGGGGCATGTTTGCTTCTGTCTCCACCGGGGTCACCACGGGGGCTCAGGTACTGCACAACGAACCCACCTCTCCCATTGTCTATTTTCCTCCCACCTTCCCGCCTGCCTTCCTTCCGTCCTTCCTTCCGTCCTTCCTCCATTCTTTCTCTTCCTTTCTTTCTTTTTTCTTTCTTTCTTTCTTCCTTTCTTTCTCTTTTCTTTCCTCCTTTTTCCTTTCCCTTTCCTTCCTTCCTTCCTTCTTTCTATTTGACAGGACAGAGACAGAAATTGAGAGGGGAGAAGATAGATAGATAGAGACAGAGAGACACCTGCAGCCCTGCTTTACTGCCCATGAAGCTCCCCCCCCCCCGCAGATGCAGACCAGGGGCTCAAACTCAGGTCCTTGCACATGGTAACGTGTGTGTCACCGCCTGGCTCCATCCCAGTGGCTTCTCAGGGCAGGCGGCTGAGAGCAGAGTGGACCTAGGGCACTGAGGTCAGAAGTGGCTGCAGCTGAACAGGAAGCACCCCCCCCCCCGGGCCTTCTTGGCAGGAGCAGATTTGAGGACACATGTGCCCCAGCAAGTGTTTGGGGTTTACTCACCCCTGCCCTGGCAGACACAGCGGCAGACACAGCGGTGGGGGCTCACATGGTCCCCCCAGGCAGAAGCAGATGAGCCAGGTATTCAGAGAGAATTCCGGGGAGAAGCTTCTCCTCTCCTCTCCTCACAAACTCACCTGGCTATGGAGTGCCCCCCAGGAAGGACACTGAGTGTGTGGAGACAGACGTGCCCTCCCAGCGACCCTGCGTTCTGCCGCGAGAGCTTCTCTTTCTGCTCCGTCCCACACGGGGGGCCCATTCCTCCGCCAAACAGGGTTCTCTGTGCTGAGGTGTCTCACACTTTGTGTCTTTTACTTGCCGAAAGCACATACACTGAAGGGGGAAGAAAGTTTAAAAGTTTTCTTGGGGGTCGGGTGGTAGCACAGCGGGTTAAGTGCATGTGGCCCAAAGCGCAAGGACCGATGTAAGGATCTCAGTTCACAGGTGGTGAAACAGGTCTGCAGGTGTCTGTCTTTCTCTCCCCCTCTCTGTCTTCCCCTTCTGTCTCTATTTCTCTCTGCCCTATCCAACAATGACGACATCAATAACAACAATAATAACCACAATGAGGCTACAACAACAAGGGCAACAAAAGGGGGAAGGAAAAATGGCCTCCAGGAGCAGCGGGTTCATGGTGCAGGCACCGAGCCCCAGCAATAGCCCTGGAGGAAAAAAAGTAAAACATAAAAAAGTTTTCTTAACTCAAAAGCTCTAGGCTGCTGGAGCCCTATAGCCGAGGCTGGCTGGTGTTTAGCTCAGCTGCAGGAATTACTCCCATGGGTGCTCACTCATTGACGATGCCTCCTATAACATTTAGATGGAGGGCAGGCGGCGGCACACCTGCTTGAGTGTTCACATCACAGTGCACGAGGACCCGGGTTCGAGCCCCCGGTCCCCACCTGCAGGGGGAAAGCTTCACGAGCAGTGGAGTAGGGCTGCAGGTGTCTCTCTGTCTCCCTCCTTCTTGATCTGCCCTTCCCCCTCTCAGTTTCTCTCTCTGTCTCTATCCAAAAACAAAACAAATAAAAAACATTAGGAAAAGAGTTGTGCCAATATTTTCCTCTAAGTGCTTGATAGTTTCTGGTCTAATATCCAAGTCCTTGGTCCATATGGAATTTAATGTTGTGTCTGGTGAGATGTAGTGATTCTCCTTCATTCTTCTGCATGTCATTTCAACCCAAGATCCCAACACCATTTGTTGAAGAGACTCTCGTTTCTCCATTTAATTGTTTGGGCCCCCTCGTCAAAAATAAGATGACCGTAGGTGCGTGTGTGTGTTGGGGGGCTTATTTCTAGGCTCTCAGTTCTATTCCACTGGTCAGTGTGTCTGTTTTTGTTCCAGTACCAGGCAGTTTTGATTAGAATAGTCTTGTAATATAGTTTGAGATCTGGGAGTGTGATGCCTCCAGTTCTGTTCTTTTTAATCAAGATGGCTTTGACGATCCAAGGTATTTCCTGGTTCCAAATAAAGTTTTGTAGCTTTTATTCTGTTCTCTTAAAAACAAACAAACAAACAAAAAACAACGGGGCCGGGTGGTGATGCACCTGGTTGAGCACACACAGAACAGTGCACAAGGACCCAGGTTCAAGCTCCTGGTCCCCACCTGCAAGGGGGAAAACTTCACGAGTGGTGAAGCAGGGCTGCAGGTGTCTCTCTGTCTCTCCCTCTCTATCTCCCCCTCCGCGATTTCTAGCTGTCACAATCCAGTGAATAAAGATTAAAAACAAACAACAACGGTGAGACCTTGATGGGGATTGCATTACATTTGTATGTGGCTGTGGGCAGACAAAGAGACTCCAGGAGCTGCCTGCGTGTCTGGGGAAGCTTCCTGATGGCAGGAAAGACCACAGGACACTGTGATACTGTGTGTCCAGAGGACGTCCGGTTCCGTGGCACCTGTCCGTGGCTCTGGCCCCTTGCTGTGCTATGAATACAGACTCAGCATAAGCACTCCCAGGTTTCAGCAGAGCTTCCCGGAGGAGACTGTGTGGACCTGCCTGGTTTTAGACCCCTTTCCCTCCAGAGCAGGCAAAATCTGGCAGGTCAGCCCCTCTCCAAAGACGTGGGAAAGACGTGGGAAAGCTGGAACACCTGCCCTGAGGGTCGGACTTGCCTGTGGTGGGACGGGACAAACTGTGGTTCTCCATGTGTCCTGGGGTGCCGGCGGGGGATAGCTCACTTGGGAGGGGGCCTCCTTGGGTCCCCGCCACATGCTGTAGTGGCTTTCCCTCTCCCTCCATCTCTCTCTGTCTCTCTCTACCTGAAAAAGTCTGCTTGGAGCATTGACGGCCTAATTAATGGTCACACAGGCACACGTACACATATACACTCAGCTGTGCAAAGTTTGGGGGCTGGTCAGCGGCACACCCAGTAAAACACACATAGTACTAAGTGCAAGGGTCCACATAAGGACCTGGGTTCGAACCCCCGCTCCCTACCTGCAGGGGGGAAGCTTCACAAGCAGTGAAGCAGGTCTGCAGGTGTCTGTCTCTTCTTTCCCTCTCTCTCTCTCTCTCTCTCCCTCCCTCTCTGTCTCCCCCTCTCCTCTCAATTTCTCTCTGTCCTACCCAATTAAAAAAAAAAAAAAGGCTAACAGGAGCAGTAGATTCATAGTGGATAACTCTGGAGGAGAAAAAGAAAGTGCGGGGGCTGGGCAGTACAGCATCGGGTTAAGTGCACATGGTGTGAAGTGCAAGGACCAGCGTAAGGATCCCGAGTTCGGGAGCTTTTGTTTGGGGTGTAGCAAAGTGGCAGGTTTCTTAGGTCCCTAAAAACCACGGTGGGAAAATAGGAGAGAAAAGGGTGAGGGTTGCTTAAATAGTCTCTCCTACCCACAATCCTTCGTTTGCTCACGATGTCATCCTGATGTCAGCCGTATGCTAATCACATGCATAGCCCATAATTCCTCTGGCTTATGGTCAGCAGAACACTATTATTCCTAGCCTGTGTACCCCTGCTCAGGGATTCTGGACCCTGAAAAAAACATTACTGATCTCATTCTTTCCGGCTTTCCAATAAGCAGAGACTTTTTTTTTTTATCCAATTAGTGATTTAATAATTGATTTACAAAATTAGGTGATAACAGGCATAATTCCACACTGTTCCCACCACCAGAGTTCTTTTTTTAAATTTTATTAGTTATTCAATATTGATTTACAAAATTATGAGATAAAGGGAATATAATTCCACACCATTCCCACTACAGAGTTCTGTGTCCCCATTCCTTCCATTGGAAACTACAGTAGTTCTCCCAAGCTCACAGATATGGGTTGACTATTATTTCTATAACTATCTATCTTTATATATATTTGCCCCTTTTTTTCCTATGGGCCTGCCTTCTCTACCTTTTTTGATTTTAATTTTTTTTATTTAAAAAAGGAAACATTAACAAAACCATAGGATAAGAGGGGTATAATTCCACACAATTCCCACCATCAGAACTCGTATCCCATCCCCTCCCCTGATAGCTTTCCTGTTCTTTATCCCTCTGGGAGCATGGACCCAGGGTCATTGTGGGATGCGGGAGGTGGAAGGTCTGGCTTCTGTAATTGCTTCCCCACTGAACATGGGTGTTGACAGGTGGATCCACACTCCCAGCCTGTCTCTCTCTTTCCCTAGTGGGGCAGGGCTCTGGGGAAGCAGAGCTCCAGGACACATTGGTGGGGTTGTCTGTCCAGGGAAATCTGGTCGGCATTCTGCTGGCATCTGGAACCTGACCACCAGAGCTCTGTGTCCCTGTTCCCTCCATTGCAAACCACAGTGGTTCTCCCAAGGTCACAGGTGTGGGCTGACTTTCTTACACTGGTCCCTGAGCTTCGCGCCATGTGTGCTTAGTCCACTGTGCTACCTGCCGCCCAGCTCCCATGGGTTGACTTTCTGACTGTCTCTATCTCTGTGCACACATATAATTACCCATTTTTCTATGATCCTGCCTTCATCTCCTCACTCTTACTATTTCTGTGTGTCCTTTTTCCTCTCCTCTCTCAGATAAGAGAAGCAGTGCCTGGCTTCCTCTGGAGTTTTTCAGATTCACTTTCCTTTCAGTGATGAGGTAAAGACAAGATTCCTGGGGCCGGGCAGTAGCGCAGCGGGTTAAGCGCACGTGGCATAAAGTGCAAGGACCGTCGGAAGGATCCCGGCTGGAGCCCCCAGCTCCCCACCTGCAGGGGAGTCGCTTTACAAGTGGTGAAGTAGGTCTGCAGGTGTCTGTCTTTCTCTCACCCTCTCTGTCTTCCCCTCCTCTCTCCATTTCTCTCTGTTCTTTTTTTTATTTTATTTTATTATTTATTTATTTATTTTACCAGAGCACTGCTCAGTTCTGGCTTATGGTGGTCCAGGGGATTGAACCTGGGACTTTGGAATCTCAGGCATGAAAGTCTCTTTTCATAGCCATTATGCTATCTACCCCTGCCCCATTTCTCTCTGTTCTATCCAATAACAACGGCAGCAATAACAACAACAATGATAAACAACAAGGGCAACAAAATGGGAAAAAATGGCCTCCTGGAGCAGTGGATTCGTAGTGCAGGCACTGAGCCCCAGCAATAACCCTGGAGGCAAAAAACAAACAAACAAAAAAAAAAAACAAGGTTCCTGGTAATCAACACTTTTGGGAGTATGGACCCAAATTCTTTATGGGGAGCAGAAGGTGGGAGTTCTGGCTTCTCTAACTGCTTCTCTGCTGGACATGGGTGTTGACAGGTGGATCCACACCCCCAGCCTGTCTTTCTTTCCCTAGTGGGGTGGGGTGGGTGACAGCAGGAATTTTCAGCTGTGCAGTCATGCACCCCAGCACTAACTAGGGCCCCCAGCTACCCTGAGCCTTCTCCCAGTGCCGTGTGGGAGATGGCCTCGGGGTCTGGAGGATTAATGGAGCCAGGCTGGACTCATACCCACCGCCTGCCTTCCTCCTGTAAGCAGAGGGGTGCAGACTCTGGCCCAGAGCAAGGCAAGCCTTGACCCTTTTCCTGGTTTCCAGATCCCCGGAAGGGAGAGAAGCTTTTTGTGGGGGTTCTTCAACCCCTACTTCCCGTGGAAGGTCTCTTTGGGACACCATGTACCAGGGCGACTTAAGTGGCTCTCAGTGTGGATTCTGAGCAGAGAGCAGTGAAGAGGGCTGACCTTGGCCGCCAGGTGATTCCTGAGTGCCCGCAGTCTCCACAGAGGGGACTTTGTCCCTTCCTCTGCTGCCCCATGGCACAGTCCCTGTTTTCACACCCCACCCCCCCCGCCCCATGCTGTTAAGATCTGCTTGTTTCCTTAGTTAATGTTAAAGGTGCTAACCTTTGCTGGGTACAAGCTTCCATCCTCTCTGGCCAGCAGGTCGTGACTACACAGTCACCTGTGTGTTCCTGCCATCAGGATATGGACAGGGTGAGACCAGGGGCTCAGAGACTGCTGCACTGAGTCAGTCTCTCTCTCTCTCTCATGCTACTAGGGTTCTTGCTGGGGCTCTGCCTATACAACAAATCCACCGCTGGCAGCCATTTTTTTTTCTTTGGTTTTGGTATTCATTCTTTTTTTTGAGAGAGACAGAAATCAAGAGGGAAGAGAGCCACGGGCCATAGAAAGGGAAAAGACAGTTTGAGCCCCCGGCTCCCCATCTGCAGGGGAAGTCGCCTCACAGGCGGTGAAGCAGGTCTGCAGGTGTCTGTCTTTCTCTCCCCCTCTGTCTTCCCCTCCTCTCTCCATTTCTCTCTGTCCTATCCAAAAACAATGACAGCAATAATAACAATAGTAATAGTAACAACAAAAAACCACAAAGGAGAATAAATAGCCTCCAGGGTCAGTGGATTCATAATGCCGGCACCAGCAATAACCCTGAAGGCAAAAAAAAAGGGGGAGGAGAAAGACACCTGTAGTACTGCCTCGCAGCTTGCGAAGCTTTTTGTGGGGGTTCTTCAACCCCTACTTCCTGTGGAAGGTCTCCTTGGGACACCGTGTACCAGGGCAACTTAAGTGGCTCTCCGTGTGGATTCTGAGCAGAGAGCAGTGAAGAGGGCTGACCTTGGCCGCCAGGTGCTTCCTGAGTGCCCGCAGTCTCCACAGAGGGGACTTTGTGGTGGGGGTTGGGAACTCGAACCCCTGCTTTTTAATTTCTTTCTTATTTATTTATAAAAAGGAAACACTGACAAAACCATAGGATAAGAGGGGTACAACTCCACACAGTCCCCACCAGCAGAACTCTGTGTCCCATCCCCTCCCGACAGCTTCCCTATTCTCTATCCCTCTGGGAGCATGGACCCAGGGTCACTGTGGGATGCAGAAGGTGGAAGGTCTGGCTTCTGTCATTGCTTCCCCGCTGAACATGGGTGTTGACAGGTGGATCCACACTCCCAGCCTGCCTCTCTCTTTCCCTAGTGGGGCAGGGCTCTGGGGAAGCAGGGCTCCAGGACACATTGGTGGGGTCGTCTGTCCAGGGAAGTCTGGTTGGCATCCTGCTGGCATCTGGAACCTGGTGGCTGAAAAGAGAGTTAACATACAAAGCCAAACAAATTGTTGAACCATCATGGACCTAAAGGCTGGAATAGTGCAGATGAAGAGTTGGGGGAGTCTCCATTTTGCAGATAGCTAGTAGGCATATTTTAGTTCTATTCCAAAGGGCCTGTGGCTATACTAACTTGTTTTTTTTTCTTTTTCTTTTTTCCCCTGAGCCTGAAATCTGATATGCAGGTGGATCCAAGTTATTGTCTGGGGAGATGATATCATGGCTGGAAAAAGGACCAGAAAGCTGGATCAGGGAAGAGAGTAGCTCCATAACATGGGGAAGGGGTATAAACATTGTTGACTGTAAACCCCATCAATTTGATGTGATCTGGGGCCCATATTCAGCTTAGGCGCCTATGTGACCTCTGCATCCCTATAGATCTGAGCTCACATTCTGTGGTCATGAGTAGGAATGTTCCAAACTGCCCCAATATCAGGACCCATCTTCCTCAGGTGTAGCATCTTCCCTTTGGAGGATGGAACATTCTCTACCATTGTTGATCCAAGTTGAGGGCAAGGTCCTATGGGGGCCCACAAAGGGGTGTATTGTGTTGTTCCTGATAGAAATGACCAGTAACAATGGAGAGAGGGATTTATTCGAGGTCTAGGCCCATCATGTCTGTTTGGGAATCTCAGGACTCCCCGACTAGGGCCCCAGCTGATGGGGTGGCCTGATAGTGACTAAAGAGTCATTGTTAAAGTGTGTCCGTCTCTTGCCCTTATTCAGCTTTTGCAGTCCTTGCTTTGATGAGGTTAGCTTTGCAGTGAGTGAGAGAACTGTAGTAGGAAGTAGGTGAGGATGGTATCTAAGTCTAAGTAGACACTATTTTGTTATGAATTTTGTTACTGGCTCACTACAGACTGTTGTGTATTTTTGCTTTCAGGTATATATTTTGCCCTAGTTTATGGATACGTGTGAACATATGCTCTATCTTATAGGACATGGTCTATATCTAGGTTTTGGTACTTTGTTAGGAAGTGAACCTCCTGGAATGGAATTAGAGAATACTATGGAAGGAGTAATGAGGGTAAAGGGTTGACATTCCAAGCCTGACATCTCTGGACACAGTCTGAAATGAAGCATGCCGAGGTGGTACTCATTGTATTGATTAGGTTGGGATTGGCTGATGCAATATCATTTGGTATGAATTGAGAGAAGCATGCAGGAAAGTGAGCCCCATGCTAGAGGTTCCAGGATGGGAAATATAGGCTCTATAGAGGAAGCAGGAGGTTCCTGCTGTCTTAGGGTTTAAGAAGGCAAGAGATAGTTATTGCTATAATCACATTGCTTGGCAATTGGGTTAAGTTTGAAAAATCCCTTTGTTAGGGTTTGCTGTATCATAAACAACATAACCATAATTTATGTCCTTTGGCATTATTTGCATATAGCTGTGCCACTGGTTGCTTCTGTTCTCCCTGGTCTAAGCTTTTAAGAGAGTCAACATATCAAAGACTCAGCCTATGTATTAAAAAGACTCAGTCTGGGGCTGGGTGGTGGCGCACCTGGTTGAGAGCACGTATTACTATGCACAAGGACCTGAGTTCAAGCCCCCGGTCCCCACCTGCAGGGGGAAAGCTTTGTGAGTGGTGAAGCAGGGCTGCAGGTGTCTCTCTGTCTCTCTCCCTCTCTATCACCCCCTTCCCTCTTGATTTCTGGCTGTCTCTATCCAATAAATAAAGGTAATTAAAAAAATTTTTTAAAAAGACTCAGTCTGTGCTTTGCAAAGTTTGAGACATTGAATTTTTCCCCTCTCATTAATTAAATAGTGATTTATATGACTACAGATTGATAGGAGTGTACATAAACACCATTCCCACCACCAAAAGACTGTGTCCCATCCCATCACCCCTCACCCCCACCCCCACCCTGTGAAGCCAAACATCCACCCACACCCTCAACCCAGGGTTTTTACTTTGGTGCCCTGCTCCAAATTCAGACAAATCCTGCTTTTAGTTTCCCTTTCTGTTCTTCTTTCTCAACTTCTGTTGATGAGTGGGATTGTCCCATACTCATCTTTATCTTTCTGACTTAGCTCACTTAACATAATTCCTTCTAGCTCCATCCAAGATGGGTCAGAGAAGGTGGGTTCATTGTTCTTAATAGCTGCGTAGTATTCCATTGTGTGGAAGCAGACCACAGCTTGCTCAGCCACTCATCTGTTGTTGGGCACCTGGGTTGCTTCCAGGTTTTAGCTATTATGAATTGTGCTGCTATGAACATAGGAGTACACACCTCTTTTTGATTGGGTGCTATGGAGTCCTTGGGGTATATCCCCAGGAGAGGAATTACTGGGTCATATGGAAGGTCCATGTCTAGCCTTGTGAGAGTTCTCCAGACTGTTCTCCACAGAGGCTGGACCAATTTACATTCCCACCAGCAGTGCAGAAGGGTTCCTCTGTCCCCACAGCCTCTCCAGCATTTGTTGCTGCTGTCCTTTTTGATGTATGCCATTCTCACAGGAGTGAGGTGGTATCTCAATGTTGTCTTTATTGCATTTCTCTGACAATCAGCAACCTGGAGCAAGTTTTCATGTGCCTTTGGATCTCCTCTGTAGTTAATGTTCTGTTCATATCCTCTGCCCATTTTTGGATGGGGTCATTTGCTTTTTTGGTGCTAAGTTTGCTGAGCTCTTTGTATATTTTGGTGATTAGTCTCTTGTCTGATGTATGGCATGTGAAGATCTTCTCCCATTCTGTGAGGGGTCTCTTTGTTTGTTTAATAGTTTCTTTGGATGTGCAGAAGCTTTTCAATTTGATGTAGTCCCATTGGTTTGTTTCTGCTTTAGTCTTCCCTCCAACTGGGTTTGTTTCATCAAAGATGCCCTTGAGGTTTAGGTGGGAAAGTGTTCCACCAATGTCTTCCTCTAAGTATTTGATAGTAACTGGTATAACATCCAGGTCCTTGATCCATTTGGAGTTGATTTTTGTTTCTGGTGAGATAAGGTGGTTCAGTTTCATTCTTCTGCATGTTTCAACCCAGTTTTCCCAGCACCATTTATTGAAGAGAGCCTCCTTCTCCCATTTAATACTTTGGGCCCCCTTATCAAAGATTAGATGTCCGTAGGTGTGGGGGTTTAGTTCTGGGCTTTCATTCTGTTCCACTGGTCTGTGTGCCTGTTTTTGTTCCAGTACCAGGCTGTTTTGATGATGATGGCTTTATAATATGGTTTGAGATCTGGGAGTGTGATGCCTCCATTTCTGTTTCTTTTCCTCAAGATGGTTTTGGCAATTCTAGGTGTTTTCTGGTTCCAGATAAATTATTGTAGTTTTTTTAAATATTTATTTATTTTCCCTTTTTATTGTTGTAGTTATTATTGTTGTTGTTATTGATGTCTTCGTTGTTGGATAGGACAGAGAGAAATGGAGAGAGGAGGAGAAGACGGGGAGAGAAAGACAAGACACCTGCAGACCTGCTTCACCGCCTGTGAAGTGACTTCCCTGCAGGTGGGGAGCCAGGGACTCGAACCAGGATCCTCACACCAGTCCTTATGCTTTGCACCACAGGAGTTTAAGCTGCTGCGCTACCTCCTGACTCCCATGATTGTAGTTTTTGTTCTATTCTCTTAAAGAAGCTTGGTGGAACTTTGATGGATATCATGTTAAATTTGTATATGGCTCTGGGGAGAATATTCATTTTGATGATACTTATTCTTCCAATCCATGAGCAGGGGACGTCTTTCCATTTCTTGGTATCGGTTTCTATTTCCTTGAATAGCGACTCATAGTTTTCAGTATACAAGTCTTTCACTTTTTTGGTCAACTTTACTCCTAGGTATTTGATTGATTTTGCTGCAACAGTGAATGGGAGTGATTTCTGGATGTCTTCTTCTTCAGATTTAGTGTTTGCATAAAGAAATGCCACTGATTTTTGTACATTGATTTTGTAGCCTGACACCTTGCTATATTGCCTCATAACTTCCAGTAGTTTTCTGCTGGATTCTTTAGGGTTTTCTATGTCTACTATCATATCATCTACAAATAGTGAGAGCTTGACTTCTTCCCTTCCAATCTGTACTCCTTTGATTTCTTTCTCTTGCCTGATTGCTGTGGCAAGAACTTCCAATACTATGTTGAAGAGTAACGGTGACAGTGGACGGGCCTGTCTAGTCCTGGATCTGAGGGGAAAGGCTTTCAGCTTCTGTCCATTGAGTATGATGTTGGCTGTAGGTTTGCTAT
This sequence comes from Erinaceus europaeus, assembly GCF_950295315.1. Lineage (NCBI taxonomy): Eukaryota > Metazoa > Chordata > Mammalia > Eulipotyphla > Erinaceidae > Erinaceus > Erinaceus europaeus. Next base: position 202,526,968 of record NC_080163.1, on the reverse strand, counting down.
AGATAGACTCCACTCTCTTGAGGAAGTTCCCGTCTATTCCCATTTTTTGGGTAGTGTTTTGAGCATGAGTGGGCGTTGGATTTTGTCAAAGGCTCTCTCTGCATCTATTGAGATCATCATGCGGTGTTTGGCTTTGCTGTTATTGACGTGGTGGGCTGTTTCTATATTTCCTTTATTTCCCTTTCAGCATTTTTTTCTTTATTTTTAAATAATTTCTTACCGCCTTTTATCTTATTAGTGATTTGATATTGATTTACAATACTATGAGCAAACAGGAGTCTAACTCCACCCCGTTCCCACCCCCCAGAGCTCTGTGTCCCCATTGCCTCCATTGGGAACTGCAGTGGTTCTCCCAAGGTCACAGAGCTGAGTTGGCTATTATTTCTATAACTGACTATATTTCTATATATTTGCCCGTTTTCCCCCTGTGGCCCTGCCTTCTCTCCCTTTCTAAGTCACACCTAACACCTGTTACTGCTTTTGCATGCCTTTCCCTTCCTTTTTTCCTCTTCTCTCTCTCGGGGTCCTGACGGAATTGGGCTTCAGAGCCCTCTGGTCATCTTCCCCCCATCATTTCTCCCCCTCTGGGAGGATGTGCCTGTCTCTTGCTGTTGACAGTAATCTGCTGATGCCAACGGTTCTTAAGTAAGCACACTTGAGCAGACACTGAAAACCAGCTTTGTGCATGTGTTGGCATCCACCCGCCAGATGAGGCCTTTTAGTGAGAGACGCCAGCACCGGGGGCCGCTCAGCGTGCTCCTTCCTTGCGGGTGTCGGGAGGGCTGACCCATGTCACATCTGTGGCTGGATTCCGGATGCCCTCGCCCTGTGCGGTCCCCCATGGCCCCGCTGACCAGCTCGGCGACAGAACCTCTGTCCTGCTGTCCACCTGTTTCCTCTTGGGCCTGGCTGACGTGGCAGGCTGCGTGTGGTCTGTCCGGCTGCCAGGACCCCCACCTGCTGCTCTGCTGAGCCGTTGCCTCTCTACTAAGAATAGATGTGTAGGCAAGGCAGCCTTGTTTATTTTTAGGCATCGCCTGGTTCACTGGCCTTTTATTCTCTTCAGAGGTTGGCGGTGGCTTCCACGGCCCTGCAGGGTGTTTGCTTTTTAATTTTTCTTTTTTAATTAAAACCCACCGTGGGTGTAGATTTTTAAATTTCTGTGTCACATTCCTAGGGACACCTGTTGTGATGTGGTTTTTGGAAAATACCAAAAGAGTCTCGTGTCAAAATACTTCTTTTATATTTATTTATTCACTGCCTCCAGGGTTATTGCTGGGGCTCAGTGCCCACACTATGAATCCACTGCTCCTGGAGGCCATTTTTTCCCACTTTTGTTGCCCTAGTTGTTGTAGTCATGTTGTGGTTATTACTGTTATTGTTGATGTCGTCGTTGTTGGACAGGACAGAGAGAAATGGGAGAGAGGAGGGGAAGACAGAGAGGGGGAGAGAAAGACAGACACCTGCAGACCTGCTTCACCACTTGTGAAGCGACTCCCCTGCAGGTGGGGAGCCGGGGGCTCGAACTGGGATTCTAATGCTGATCCTTGCACTTAACCCACTGCACTACTGCCTGGTCCCCGCCAAAATACTCCTTAAAGGTAGAGGGGCATCTCCTGTCTGATGGTGGTTGTGGATATTTTCCTGGTGATAGACTTCAATTGTCTTTGAAAGAATGAGATGTCCAGCTGAGGAAATACTTGAGAGGCGAGGAGCAGGAGAGAGAAGGCATCTTTCTTTCTTTCTTTCTTTCTTTCTTTCTTTCTTTCTTTTTTTTTTCTTTCTTTGTTTCTTCGTTTCTTTCTTTTTTTTTTTTTTTAAAGATTTTATTTGTTAATGAGAAAGATAGGAGGAGAGAGAAAGAACCAGACATCACTCTGGCACATGTGCTGCCGGGGATCGAACTTGGGACCTCATGCTTGAGAGTCCAAAGCTTTACCACTGTGCCACCTCCCGGACCACAACAAAGATGTCTTTCTTTTTTTATATTTTATTTATTTTAACAAAGAGAGATACAGATAGATAGATAGGACTATAGTCCTGTTCAGCTCTGCCTGGCCTGGGTCTTCAGAGCCTTAGGCATGAAAGTCTTTTGCAGAACCAGTGTGCTGCCCTCCAGCCCCACCATTATTATTATTATCATTATTATTATGACTCTTTTACTCAGAGCCTTGCTCATTGCTGGCTGATGGTGGTGCTGGGAATTGAACCTGGGACCTCCAGAGTTTCAGCATGAAAGTTATTACTCTAACAGGATGAGCTATCTCCCTAACCCCTGAGGTAACCAGTTTTTTTTAAAGCAATATGTATTATTTATTTGTTTGTTTATTTTTATTTGATATGACAGGAATTGAGAGGGAGGGGGAGATAGAGAGGAAGAGAAAGAGAGACACCTCGGGGAGTTGTCGGTAGCACAGCAGGTTAAATTCAGGTGGCACGCACTACAAGGGACCAGCGTAAGGATCCCGGTTCGAGCCCCCGGCTCCCTACCTGCAGGGGAGTCGCTTCACAGGCGGTGAAGCAGGTCTGCAGGTGTCTGTCTTTCTCTCCCCCTCTCTGTCTTCCCCTCCTCTCTCCATTTCTCTCTGTCCTATCCAACAATGATGACAACAATAATAACTACGACAATAAAACAAGGGCAACAAAAGGAAATAAATAAATAAATATTAAAAAGAGATAACTAGTAGATCTGTTCTGTTCTTAGTCTTTTGTTGAGGTCTGAGGAATTTGGAAGCTTTAGTCCTTATAAAATAATGAATGGGGGGGGGCGGAGCCAAGTTGGCGGACTGAGATGTAGCTTCTGGTCTGAGTTCGACAACAACTGCTGGAAACACCACCAGGTTCCAGATGTCATCAGGATGCCGGCCAGGCTTCCCTGGACTGAAGACCCCACTAATGTGTCCTGGAGCTCTGCTTCCCCAGAGCCCTGCCCCACTAGGGAAAGAGAGAGACAGGCTGGGAGTATGGGTCCACCTGTCAGCACCCATGTTCAGCGGGGAAGCAATTACAGAAGCCAGACCTTCCACCTTCTGCATCCCACAATGACCCTGGGTCCATGCTCCCAGAGGGATAGAGAGTGGGAAAGCTATTGGGGAGGGGATAGGATATGGAGATTGGGTGGCGGGAATTGTGTGGAGTTGTAACCCCCCATCCTATGATTTTGTTAATGTCTCCTTTCTTAAATAAATAAACAAGTTAATAAAATAAAATTAAAAAGTAAAATAAAATAAAATAATGAACCAAGGGAGTCGGGGCTGTAGCGCAGCGGGTTAAGCACAGGTGGCACAAAGCGCAAGGACTAGTGTAAGGATCCTGGTTTGAGCCCCCGGCTCTCCACCTGCAGGGGAGTCGCTTCACAGGCGGTGAAGCAGGTCTGCAGGTGTCTGTCTTTCTCTCCCCCTCTCTGTCTTCCCCTCCTCTCTCCATTTCTCTCTGTCCTATCCAACAATGACGACAATAATAATAACTACAACAGTAAAACAAGGGGAAATAAAAGGAAATAAATAAATATTTAAAAATTAAAAAAAATAAAATAAAATAATGAACTGGAAGCTGGATTCTGCAGATTTGCACAGGAAACACTGCTCATGGGTTACCTGGGCCTTAGTTCTGGATTTCCATGCACAGAACTTGCATGTATAATGCCTCAGAGGCTGTGGGTTCAGTCCCTAGCACCACTTTGTGCCAGAGCTGAGCAAGACTCTGGCCCTCTCACTTTTTGTCTCTTTCCATCCTTCCTCACTCTCTCATAATTAATACCAGGAAATGACTAAATCTTAAAAACCAGAAATGCTGTTTACAAGCTCTGCTGCCCTGAAAGTTGCTTCCTTCAGTGCTGTAGGGGTTGGGCTCGAACCCAGTTCATATGCCTCACAAAGAAATCTCACTATGCAAGGGAGCAATCTTGCCAGTCCCTTTCGACTTATTATTATTTATTTCATGGAGATAGAAATTGAGAGGGGAGGGGGAGATAGGGAGAGGCAGGGTGGGGGAGACAGCATAATGGTCTGCAAAGAGACTCATGCCTGAGACTATGTAGTCCCAGGTTCAATCCCCATGCACCAAGATAAGCCAGAGATGAGCAGTGCTCTGGTAAAAAGGAGAGAGAGAGAGAGAGAGAGAGAGAGAGAGAGAGAGACCTGAGACCTGCAGACCTGCTTCACCACTTGTGAAGCTTTCCCCCTGCAGATGGGGACCAGGGGCTTGAACCTGGGTCCTTGCATGCTCTAATGTGAGCACTTCACCAGATGCGCCACTGACGGGCCCCCCTGACTCATTTTGCTTCACATGATCTCTCCAGGTTCTTTCCCTTGAGCTGCAAATGGCCACCTTCAGTTTCTCATAGCTGACCGGTGCCCCCCTGTACACATCTGTCTGACTGTCTGTGGATGGATGTTTTGTCTGTTTGCATGCTTGCAGGTATTGGGAAGAGTGTCACAGTCAGTGCTAGTGTAGAGGAGACTCTCTGTGGGAATGTTTTTTTAATTAATTATTATTTTATTATTTTATTATTTATTTTCCCTTTTGTTGCCCTTGTTTAACATTGTTGTGGTTATTGATGTCATTGTTGTTGGAGAGGACAGAGAGAAATGGAGAGAGGAGGGGAAGACAGAGAGGGGGGAGAGAAAGACAGACACCTGCAGACCTGCTTCACCACCTGTGAAGCGACTCCCCTGCAGGTGGGGAGCCGGGGGTTCGAACCGGGATCCTTACGCCGGTCTTTGCGCTTTGTGCCACGTTCGCTTAATCTGCCGCACCACCACCCGGCTCCCAATTAATTATTTTTTAACCCCATATAATTTATTTTTTATTAGTGATGATATTGACTTATAAAATTGTAAGATAACAGGCATACAATTCCATATGGTTCCCACCACCAGAGTTCTGTGTCCCATCCCAAGCTCACAGATATGGGCTGGTTACATATATGTATTTTTCCCCCATTTTTTGAATGGTCTACCTCCTCTTCCTTCCTTTCTTTTTTAAAAATTTTTTTAAATATTTATTTATTTTCCTTTTGGTTGCCCTTGTTGGTTCTTATTGTTGTCTTTATTGATGTCATCATTGTTGGATAGGACAGAGAGAAATGCAGAGAGGAGGGGAAGACAGAGAGGGGGAGAGAAAGACAGACACCTGCAGACCTGCTTCACCACCTGGGAAGCGACTCCCCTGCACGTGAGGAGCCGGGGGCTCGAACCGGGATCCTTATGCCGGTCTTTGCGCTTGGTGCCACATGCGTTTAACCTGCTGCGCCACCGCCCAACTCTCTTCTCTTCCTAAGTCACCTCTAAACTTATTAGTACTTCCGGGTGTCTTTCCTTTTTCCCTCTTCTCTCTCAGATAAGAGAAACAGTGCCTGGCTTCCTCTGGTGTTTTTCTGATTCACTTCTCTTTCAGTGATGGGATAAAAACAAGATTCCACTTCAGGTCCTGGTGGAATGTGGGTACAGAGTCCTCCGGTCATTTTCTCCCTATCATTGGAAGCTTCCCTGTTCTTTATCCCTCTGGGAGTCTGGATCCAAATTCTTTATGGGGAGCAGAAGGTGGGAGTTGTGGCTTCTGTAATTGCTTCTCTGCTGGACATGGGTGTTGGCAGGTGGACCCACATCCCCAGCCTGTGTCTGTCTGTCCCTAGTGGGACAGGGCTCTGGGGAGGGGAGGCTCCAGGACACATGGGTGAGGGCGTCTGCCCAGGGAGGACAGGATGGCAGTAAGATATAAAGCAGGATAAAATGTTTAATAATCAGGAACCATAAAGTAGGAATAGAGTAGGTGAGAACAGGAACCTTACAGTGGAAGGAAACTAGGAAGTCTATTTGAGGAATGTTCCTATGTCTTAATAATCTTTGCTTGAGCTTGACAGCTAACATGGGGGTGGACTAGAAATATTGTCTGGGAAGATGGGGTCAGAGTTGAGAGTAGAATTAGGAAATAGGGGGGTTGGGTGGTACAGCAGCGGGTTAAACCCATGTGGTGCCAAGCGCAAGGACCGTCGTAGGAATCCCGGTTCGAGTCCCCAGCTCCCCACCTGCAGGAAAGTCACTTCACAGGCGGTAAAGCAGGTCTGCAGGTGTCTGTCTTTCTTTCCCCCTCTCTGTCTTCCCCTCCTCTCTCCATGTCTCTCTGTCCTATCCAACAACGAACAACATCAACAACAACAATAATAACCACAACAAGGCTACAACAAGGGCAACAAAAGGGGGAAAAATGGCCTCCAGGAGCAGTGGATTCATGGTGCAGGCACTGAGCCCCAGCAATAACCCTGGAAGAAAGAAAAAAGAAAAAAGAAAATTAGGAAGCAGGATTAGGGCAGAGAGTTGCTCACAGACTTGAAGATGATAGATGAATACAATACAGTTACCTGTTCACCACAATGATCTAACACGGGCCCCATGCTTTCACGTGTTCTAGATCCCCACCGGGAGTGGGGACGGATAAGAGTGCAGGGCGGCCGGAGCCTTAGCGTCTGAGGATGCACCAGAGTGTTGTCTAGAACGGAGGCGGGCACCAGCTCCGATCTCCCCCACATCCTCGCCAACACGTGGCGCCACTACCAAGTCCCTCTGTCCTGGAGGAGTCTCGACTCCGCAGACAACGTGCTTAACTGCTGTCGGCTCCCTCGAGGGGACCCAGCACTGGGCCCGTAAGCCATGGCTGACAGGCTGCAGCCTCAACACGGCATCCTTGCTTTTCCCGGCAAGCAGGGCTTCCTGGCCGTAGAGATACCGCAGGACTGCCGGGGGACGACCGGACAGGTTTTCCTAGGTCACATGCTACTCGTGACTCTCTCCTGGTGGACTTTATACCGCAGACGGCATTCGTGCAGGGCATTTATTTCCGGCAGCATTTACCGACACTGATGCTCTTTGCCTGTCATGTCGTCCTCGGGTGGCAACAGAGATGAGTCCAGAAACTATCTGCAAGCCATTCCCAGTGGGTTTCATATTATTTGATGGAAAATGTGGTTGTGTCTAGTTCTGCAGTACCAAGTTTCAGATACGGGAAACTGACTAATGTATTCTGCTAGAAGTCTTAAGTTAATGGGAAAATATACATATATGTATATAATTTCTTTTCTTTCAAGAGCACTGCTGAGCTATGGTTTGTGGTGGTGCAGGGGATTAAACCTGGGACAGTCCATTAAAGCCTCAGATATGAGAGTCCTTTTGCTGGGGGGCCGGTCAGTGGCACACCTGGTTGAGCACACATATTGTATCGCATAAGGACCCGGGTTTGAGCCTCCGGTCCCCACCTGCAGGGAGGAAAGCTTCAGGAGAGGTGAAGCAGAGCTGCAGGAGTCTGTCTCTTTCCCTTTCTACCTTCCCCATCCCACTCAATTTCTCTCTCTCTCTCTATATATATATATATCCAAGAAAAAAAATAAATACAAACTCTCTATATATCTATATATTATAAAAGAAGAAGGAAGTCAGGGCCGGGTGGTGGCGCACCTGGTTGAGCGCACACGTTACAATGTGCAAGGACCCAGGTTCAAGCCCCCAGTCCCCACCTGCAGGAGGAAAGCTTTGCGAGTGGTGAAGCAGGGCTGGCAGGTGTCTCTCTGTATCTCCCCCTTTCTTCTCGATTTCTGGCTGTCTCTAGCCAATAAATCAAGACAATAAAAAAGTAAAGAAAGAAAAAGAAAAAACCTTTTTGCGTAAGCATTACATTACCTGCCCTGCCTGTGGGTAAGTGTAGTGGCACCGTGACATCCGTTCTGTTGTGTGCCAAGGCTGACTTTATGTTAAGCAGGAGACCTGGGATCTGACTTTAAGTCAGGCTGAGATGGAGCAAATCATACACAGCTGTGCGGTACTACTAGGACTCGTTAGAGAGGAATGGCATTTGCTACTCTTTATTGAGTTGTCTACCTTTGAAAAATCACTTAATATTTTTTTGTTGTTGGATTAGATCATTTCAAAATTGGCAATTAAAGCGTATGAAAGAAACGGTATCCTTTTAATATCCCTCCCTCCTAATACAGATTCATAGCCCCCGAACACTGAGCTGGCAGGGAATTTGCAGTTTATGCTTTGATTAATGTCAGCCTTTGGCTCAGCATTGGCTCACGGAGGCATTTCATTAAACTATATTAAGAAAGGTGTCAGCCACCAGGTCTGGTGAGTCCTTTTCAAATTAATATCAACAACAATAAAAAGCAAAGTTCTCTCTTACTACAAACCTAACCAATGTGTGTGGGGTGGTGGTAGGAGAAAACCAATGTCTAACAAGCTAATGTGATGTGTGATTTTATAATTACAGAGCAGTCTCTCTGGCTCAATACTCAGATTTATTGCTCTCACTGAATCAGATGGAACTTAGAACCTTACTTCCTTCGGATGTTACTCAGAAGAAGGCTCTGTTCACCTCATTTTTAAATCGTGTAAATAAAGGCACAAGTTGAAAGCTGAGGTGGATAAGTTATGTCAGAGAGAGAGAGAGAGAGAGAGAGAGAGAAGGTGTCATCATAGGAGAAGATGAACTCACCTGTTCCCTTACCTCGAGGCTCTTGAGGCTGCGTGACCCCGGGCCCCTTAGTGGTGCTTCTGGTTTTTTGCGTGGGCTGTCATTAAAACCGAGCTGTTTATGTACCTTCAAGTGAGATAGCCCATTGCCATCAGCAATCAAAAGCAGCTGTGCATGAAGAGAATGCAGCGGAAAGAAAGGAAAACATTCCTTAATGGCCCCTCCCAGAGTTGGGGGAGGCAAGGAGACCCCCACCCCACCCCGGTATGAGCAACAGGTAAGTAAAGACAAATCAATTCGAAAGCCCCAGCCTCGGTCACAAATTGATCCAAGGTTTTAATTTCTTGCAGATATTTTATCCACCACATACTAAAGTAAAAGGATACCGTCTCTTGGAAGCCCAAATTAATATTCTGAGTATGAAAAACAAAACAAAACAGTTGAATCGGAAGTTCCCACAAAAGGCCTGAAGTATTTTAACCGAAGATCTGGCACTTTGGCCGAATAGCACAGCCTCCATTACTGGTTAATATTTCTCCTGCGCAGTGTTTGGTCATGGCAGAACGGTGACAACAATATTACTATTTTAAACATGTCCTAGATTGTGTTGTTGTTATTGTTTCAGAAAAGCCCTCAGAGTTGACTATGTGTAAGTCTCCTGGAATGTAACACGTTGATAAATTCCCAAGTCCAGCCTCCTTACAGAGAAAAGATGTGGAATTTCTTTTTTTGGACTTTGTTTTGCAGCTTTCTACGTCTTAAAGCAGAGAATAGCAAGGATACAGTGCCAGCTCAAAGGTTAGACGGACATAGTTCTTGGAATAATTTTTGACTAATAATGTCTTAAAAGGCATAACCTCTAATAATTGTATGTCAATAAGCCTAACATTAGATCCTGTGTTGGGGTTGGGGTTGGGGGGGGGAGTTGTGTGTGTTTGTGTTAACTTTTCTAAGCCAATTTTATTTCTGACCTTCAGCTTCCCCCTTTCTATTGCTCATTCCTCTCTCCTGGCTTACAAGTCTATAACCAATTCACCTTTATTCTAACCTAGAGGACACTAGTGTCTTCTAAAACATTATTTTTAATGCTTAGAGAAGCAAATTAAGCAACAAAAGAAAAGTCTCCCAGGTGAGATTTACTAACTACCAGCCTGTCATTAACCTGAGAGAATGATCTGGCATAAAGTAATTCTCCTGGGGGAGAAGTCAGGTAAGAAAGGCCTTTCTTCTATGACATGCTTTAGATGTCCCAAGGGTACCCATTCCTCAACGCTGTTGTTTTGACATGAAAGGCTTTCTTCTTGAAAACATTTTTGGAAAGAGATTAATCTCACTTAACACTGTCCTGCCCCTCCACCCCCACACCCGTGACACATTAGTGGAACATTTTGTCCAAATACATAAAATTCTACTTTGTGAAAACGATGGATAAAATAATAATAATAATAACTCTCCTAGCAGGTGAGGGAGGATGTGTTTTTAAGGAGGCAGGACTGGTAGTTCTAATTTTTTTTTCATTATCTTTATTTATTGGATTGAGACAGCCAGAAATTGAGCAAAAGGGAGAGACAGAGAGGGAGAGAGACAGAGAGACACCTGCATCCCTGCTTCATCGCTCCACAAAGCTTTCCCCCTGCAAGTGGGGACCAGGGGCTTGAACCTGGGTCCTTGTGCACTATAACATTTGCGCACAAACAGGTGCACCACCACCTGGCCCCAGACTGGTCGTTCTAGAAAGAAACGGAGACTTGAAAAAAGTCAGGGCCTAGGTATTTTTTTTTTTTAATTTATTCATTAATGAGAGAGAGAGAGGGAGAGGGAGAGAGGAAGAAGCAGATGTCACTCTTGGTACATGTGCTGACAGGGATGAAACTTGTGACCTTATATTTGAGAGTCCAATGCTTTATCCACTATGCCACGTCCTGGACCACAGGGCCTAGGTATTGGATCAGAATAAGCAGTGTCAAGATCAATAGACCCAGGAGTCTGGCGGTGGCGCAGCGGGTTAAGCACAGGTGGCGCAAAGCGCAAGGACCGGCATAAGGATCCCGGTTCGAGCCCCCGGCTCCCCACCTGCAGGGGAGTCGCTTCACAGGCCGTGAAGCAGGTCTGCAGGTGTCTGTCTTTCTCTCCCCCTCTCTGTCTTCCCCTCCTCTCTCCATTTCTCTCTGTCCTATCCAACAACGACGTCAATAATAACTACAATAAGAATAATATAAAGGATCATCAGACCCACACGGCAGTGGTTGGGGGTGATGGGACAGAGGGGCTGGGGCCTTGGGGGAGTAAGGTTCTGAGGAAGGGGGGAGCCGTAGAAAGAGCAGGAAGTAGACTTTCTCAGCAGCAGACCTGGGTTCGGGGATTGTTTTTGGCCATCCCAGCCGGGAGGCACTGGCCATTGTCTTGAACTTCTCTGACCCTACCTGGGAAAGCGACTGTTGATATGTGTGTGTGTGTTGGAGTGAGTGGTCCAGGGGCACAGGCTGACCCCAGAACTCTGAGCAGCGTTGCTTTGGGGCCCGTCCTGGTTGCCGTTGGACCCGTTCTGTGCACGGCCGCCACCTTGTGCAGATCACCTTTGAGAATGATTCTCCGCCAGTTCTCGCTGAAACCACCTTGGTCGGAGGGCTTGCCTTTCTCTGCCTGGGACCTGTTCTGTCCCATTTTCAGGGTTAGTCTCACATGGCTCCCGCAGCCTACCCAAAGGAGAAGCATCTTGAAACTAAGGGGGAGGAACCGAAGTGCTCAGGGAGGGAGAGAAAGAGAGAGAGAGAGACCATGTCTGCTTCACAGGCCACTGTTGTGTGTCCAGCTTCTGTGATTCACGTGATGGGATCTGGGCCTTTTGAAGAGGAGATGGGAACAGAAAGGGCAGCTCAACTGGGTGCTGGGAAGGCTTGGAAAACATGGCCCCGTGTTTTCGACATCGTCTGTGTCCAAGGAGGAAGGAGCCGGGCTGGAGGTACAGGCTGAGCAGAGGGGGAACCCCTCCCAGCCCCTTCCCTCCTGTGGAGAGATTCATTCCACTGGGGGTTCAGCTGAGGCTTCTCTCTACAGATAAGTAGTGAGGGCATCTCCCTCCTCCACTCGGGGGCTGGGCCCATCACTGCGGGCTCCTCACCCCCTCTCAGCCCCAGGGAAGCTCCAGGCCTCCCCAGCATTGTGGGAGTGGAGGGGCTGGTAGATGGAGGGTCTCGGGGGTGGTGGCCCTGTGTGGGGGGCGACCAGGACACAGCGAAATCCCGCAGCATAAAGGGGGCAAGTGGAGGGGCCTCCCAGGCCAGGCAGAGAGATGCCCTCAGACTCCAGATGCCAGGGGCCGGGAGGTGATTCGTAGAGAGCAATCATGCACTGGGACTCCCGTTCAAGCCCCCGGACAGCATGTGGAAGCATCACACACACACACAGGTAGCTTCATAAGTTGTGGTGTCTCTCTGTCTCTCACCTGTCTGAAAGAAAACAAAAAAACAAAAGCAGGGAGTTGGGCGGTAGCGCCGCGGGTTAAGCACAGATGGCGCAAAGCACAAGGACCAGCCTAAGGATCCCGGTTCAAGCCCCCGGCTCTCCACCTGCAGGGGGTCGCTTCACAGGTGGTGAAGCAGGTCTGCAGGTGTCTGTCTTTCTCTCCCCCTCTCTGTCTTCCCCTCCTCTCTCCATTTCTCTCTGTCCTACCCAATGACAACGGCATCAGCAATAACTACAACAATAAAACAACAAGGGCAAAAAAAGGGAATGAATAAATAAAAATCTTTTTTTTTCTTTTTGCCTCCAGAGTTATTGCTGGGGCTCAGTGTTGTGACTGCAGTACAAATCCACTGCTCCTCGAGGCTATTTTTTCCTTTTTGTTGCCCTTGTGGTTATTATTATTATTGACATTGCTGTTGTTGTTGAATAGGACAGAGAGAAATGGAGAGGGGGAAAGAAAGACAGACACCTGCAGACCTGCTTCACCACCTGTGAAGCGACTCCTCTGCAGGTGGGGAGCCGGGGGCTCGAACCGGGATCCTTATGACGGTCCTTGCGCTTTGCGCCACGTGCGCTTAACCTGCTGCGCTACTGCCTGACTCCCTGAACTAAAATTCTTTATGGGGAAGCAGAAGGTGGGAGTTGTGGCTTCTGTCATTGCTTCTCCGCTGGACATGGGTGTTGGCAGGTGGATCCACACCCCCAGCCTGTGTCTGTCTGTCCCTAGTGGGGCAGGGCTCTGGGGAGGGGAGGCTCCAGGACAAATGGGTGAGGGCGTCTGCCCAGGGAGGAAAGGATGGCGTCATGGCAGCATCTGCAGCTTGGTGACTAGTTCCCTGGGGGCAGTGCCCTGCTTGGCCATGTGCACAGCTCAGCTTTCCAGCCTGGCTTCCACAGCACTGATGTAAACTTGGTGCTGTGGTCTCTTCATGTTTCTCTCTCTCTCTCTCTCTGTCACTCCTCTGTCTTTTTTTAGTTTGTTTGTTTTTAACTAGTCTGGCATGAGTCTGAATTCCACTCCCCCATGACCATGAAGACACACTTTAAAATGCCTCTTAAGCTGTGAGCACCCATTTTTTGGGGAGGATGTTTATCCGGGAAGGGGCAGGGAGTGTGTCGTTTGGACTGGGGAAAGTGGATGGGAGCTGCAGGGGGGCCTATTGCCTTCAGCTGTTTAGGAAACACAAGGGAAGTAGGGAGAGAGATAGAGAGGGAGAGACAGGGAGAGGGAGAGAGGGAGAGGGAGAGAGGGAGAGGGGAAAGGGGAGGGGCAGGGGGAGAGGGAGAGAGAGAGAGAGGGAGAGAGAGAGAGAGATTGAGAATAGATACCTGAGAGAGAAAATAGATCCCTGCTGGGTTGGGTAGCTCCTGGGAGACAGCACCACACAGACAGGAAGCCCTTGCTTTAACGCCTGCTCTGAATTAGCAATTGATAGGCGTGCTTAGTCCTCATCTATAGTTCATGAGTCTAAGTTCTTAATCAGAAAGTAATGCTGGGGGTCGTGTGGTGGCGCTCCTGTTCGAGCGCACACATTACAGGGCTCAAGGACCCCGGTTCAAGTCCCCGGTCCCCACCTGCTGGAGGGAAGCTATGCAGGTGGTGAAGCAGGGCTGCAGGTGTCTCTCTGTCTCTCTCCCAGCTTCCCTTTTGACTCCTATCTCTAGCCAATAAAAAAAAGTAAGTATCAAAAAGTAAATAAAAAGTATTTAAAAACAGCTGAGGGAGAGGGAGAAAGAAGGAAAGGAAGGGAGGGAAATTGCGTAATCGGATGTGGAGCCCCACTCCTCAGCTCAGGAGCTGCCCACCCCCCACCCCAACCCCAGGGGCAGTGTGGGCGGGGAGGGGCGCCCAGAGCCTGGCGGGCTGACGGGACTGTGTCTGCCCGGCTGGTCTGACTGGTTTCTCCTTCCAGTTGAAAGAATGAGCTGACTCCTGCGTTTTACCAGCTCTTCTGGCATGGCAACCTGAGTGCGACTGTGATCTGGCAGGGGACCAGGGGACAGCCAGGCTGTGTCCCCACCAGGCTCAGGCTCAGGCTCAGGCTCAGGGGGTCCTGACCTGCTATCCCCCCAGGCCCATGTACCTGGTCTTCTTGCCACCTGCCTGTGTGTGTGCGTGTGCGTGCGTGTGCGTGAGTGTGTGTGTGTGTGTGTGTGTGTGTATGAATACCCACACACTCTACCTGTTTTCCCCTCCCCCTCGGTCCCAGAGCCTTTTCTGGGATGAGACTGAGCCTGGCTCTGCTGTTCATTTCACTCTGGGGGGTTCCTGCCTTGATGCAAACTTCCCCCTCCCCTGCACACACACACACACACACACACACACACACACACACCAAGACTTCCTACAGAGATGGACAGACAGGGCTGGGGAGGAGAGGGGGGAGTCTGGGGAGGCCTCTGAGCAGCCTCCTGCAAGTGGTACTTCCATGTGGTGATGGGGCTCGAACCCAGGCCATATCTATGGCAGGGCAGGTGTGCTAGCTCCAGCCCTGCCTCTGCTCTGTGTCAGAGATGCTGAAAGTCCTGCAGGCAGGTGGTTTCTGCCACTGAAGCCTTCTGTCTTCTCTCCTCGCCCCCTACCTCTCTCCTCCTTTTTCTTCCCTGACCCCCCTCTTTCTTTCTTGTCACCTCTCCTTTTTTAAAATTTATTTTATTTATTCCCTTTTGTTGCCCTTGTTTTATTGTTGTAGTTCTTGATGTCATCGTTGCTGGATAGGACAGAGAGAAATGGAGAGAGGAGGGGAAGACAGAGAGGGGGAGAGACAGACAGACACCTGCAGACCTGCTTCACCGCCTGTGAAGCGACTCCCCTGCAGGTGGGGAGCTGGGGTTCGAACCGGGATCCTTACGCTGGTCCTTGCGCTTTGCACCACCTGCACTTAACCCACTGCACTACCACCCGACCCCTCTTTCTTTCTTTCTTCTTTCTTTCTTTCTTTCTTTCTTTCTTTCTTTCTTTCTTTCTTTCCTTTCCTTTCCCTCCCTCCCCTCCCTTTCCCTCCCTCCTTTTATTTCTTCCTTCTTTCCCTCCTTTCTCTTCCTTTCTTTCTTTCCTTCCCTTCCTTATTTTATTTCCCTCCTTTCCTCCCTTTCTTTCTTCCTTCCTTTCTCCCCCTTCCTCTCTTCTCTTTCTTCCTCTTCATCTTTCTTTCTTTCTTTCTTTCTTTCTTTCTTTTCTCCTTTCTTTCATCTGTCACCCCCTCCCTTTCCCTTTCTTCTTTCTCTCTCTCCCCCCTCCCCGCCTCCCTATAGGACAGTAAACACCTTTGCGGCCCCTGTTCTCAACGCAGGCCAGGCAGGGGTCAAAGGGCAGTGCCGCCCTGGGACTGTAAGCACAGTGGTCTGGAGTGTTTCCCCCAGCGGGGACCCTTCCATGCTCGTGAGTGTTGCTTTCTAAATAGCTCTTTCATGTTTTCAGACTGACTCCAGTTCCTTTTACTTGGAGAGGTTGCTACCTTGACAGACACGGAGAGTTCCAGAAGTTTCCTTTCTCTTTGGTTTTCTGTTCCTCTCCCCTCCCCATCTCTCCTTTCTTCTTCTTCTTCTTTTTTAAAAAAATATTTATTTATTTTTATTTATTCCCTTTTGGTGCCCTTGTTGTAGTTATTATTGTTATTGATGTTGTCATTGTTGGATAGGACAGAGAGAAGTGGAGAGAGGAAGGGAAGACAGAGAGGGGGAGAGAAAGACAGACACCTGCAGACCTGCTTCACCGCCTGTGAAGCGACTCCCCTGCAGGTGGGGATCCGGGGGCTCGAACTGGGATCCTTATGCCGGTCCTTGCGCTTAAGCTGCTGTGCTACCGCCTGACTCCCTCTGCTTTCTTCTTTACCCCAGAGCCCTGCTCAGCTCTGGCTGATGGTGGTGCTGGGGATGGAACCTGGGACCTTTGAACCTCAGGCAGGAGAGTCTTTTGTTGTTTCCCTCACCTGAATAAATCATAGGCATTATTTTTAATTTATTTCATTTTAATGAGAGAGATACCAGAGCCCTGCTCAGCTCTGGCTGATGGTGGTGCTGGGGCCTGAGCCCAGGAGCTCAGAGCCTCAGGCAGGAGAGTCTCTTGCAGAACCACCGTGATGCCTCCCCAGCCTTATTATTATTATTTATTATTGTCATTATCATAGTTATTGTTAATAATTTTATCCAGAGCCCTGGTGGTGCTGGGGCCTGAGCCCAGGAGCTCAGAGCCTCAGGCAGGAGAGTCTCTTGCAGAACCACCGTGATGCCTCCCCAGCCTTATTATTATTATTTATTATTGTCATTATCATAGTTATTGTTAATAATTTTATCCAGAGCCCTGGTGGTGCTGGGGCCTGAGCCCAGGAGCTCAGAGCCTCAGGCAGGAGAGTCTCTTGCAGAACCACCGTGATGCCTCCCCAGCCTTATTATTATTATTTATTATTGTCATTATCATAGTTATTGTTAATAATTTTATCCAGGAGCTCAGAGCCTCAGGCAGGAGAGTCTTTCTGTAGGAACCGTCATCCTGTTTTCTTTCTCTCCACCACAGACACTTGGAGTTAATGAGCTTCTGGCTCACAAACACTGTGTTTCTGCACCACAATTTTCTCCTTGTCACTTCTCTCTTGCCACTTCTGGCAGAAGTCAGTGGTGTGTGGCTTTGTGGGTGGGATGCCTCCGGAGTTCACCGGCGACCGACAGCTTTGGCTAAGAAGGATGCCCTGTGGTCTGGGGGAGGGGGTCTGAGAGTGTGGTGCGGTGCCGGGAAAGCTCCATGTCTCCTTATGCGGTCACGGTTTCTTGACTATTTGAGTGTGAATCTCAGGTCTAGCAAGTCTTTCCAGGGCAGAGTGATTTGCGCGCACACACACACCTATGCAGACACGTGCTTACGCACACACAGTGACACGTGTGAGCCTGTGTGTGCTCCCCATCCCAGCACGGGCCAGCTTTGTGATTCTTTTATTTATTTTTTCACAATGTATTTTTTTTTTTTCTGGAAGGGATGATTTATGGTTTACAGTCAATACAGTTGTGGGTCCATGTGTAAAATGTCTCAGTTTTCTGTAAAACACTCTACCACCCGCCCCCAGCCTAGCTCCTCCTTCACCATCAGCACCAGGACCTGAAAACACCCCTCCTACCCAGAGTCCTTTACTTTGGTGCAAGACACCAAACCCAGTCCAAGTTCTGCTTGGCGTTTCCCCTTCTGTTCTGATTTCTCCACTTCTGTCCGTGAGTGACATCATCCCATCTTCATCCTTCTCTTTCTGGCTGCTCTCACTTCACATGGTTCCTTCCAGCTCCATCCCACATGAGGTGAAGAAGGCGACTTCATCCTTCTTCACTGCTGAGTAGTATTCCAAGCCCCTCGTCTATGTATGTGTGTGTGCTCGGGCTCGACCTGTGCGGTGAGACAGTGGGTGGCGGTCCCTGGCTGGCTGGCAGTGACTCAGTGTCCTCTCTCCGCAGCGGTGTGCCAGCCGGCCTGTAAGCACGGGGAGTGTGTGGGCCCCAACAAGTGCAAGTGCCACCCTGGATATGCCGGCAAGACCTGCAACCAAGGTAGGACTCCGGGCCCCTCCAGGACCCCCCCGCCACTTCCCTGCTTCTCTATGGCTGGTGCCTGCTGAGTTGGGGGCGGCAGCAGCCCAGGCAGAGAGAGGAGCCCACCTTTTGCTCTGAGGGGTCGGGGAGTCCCTCTGACACAGATCCTGGGAGCTGCGCGCTGTGCGGCCATGTGCAGGATCCAGGAGCTGGGGAGCGTCTCTTACTGTGACTGCTCTAAGTAGCAGCCTGGTTACTTAATTTATCATTTCAAATAATTTTTTTCTTAAGGATCCTAGTTCAAGCCCCCGGCTCCCCACCTCCAGGGGAGTCGCTTCACAGGCGGTGAAGCAGGTCTGCAGGTGTCTGTCTTTCTCTCCCCCTCTCTGTCTTCCCCTCCTCTCTCCATTTCTCTCTGTCCTATCCAACAACAGTAATGACAACAACAATAACAACAACAAGGGCAACAAGGGTAACGGGGGCAACAAAAATAGGAAAAAAATGGCCTCTAGGAGCAGTGGATTTGTAGTGTAGGCACTGAGTCCCAGCAATAACCTGGGAGGCAAAATAATAATAATAATAATAGTAAAATTTTTACCAAAGGATACTTTTTTTTGCCTCCTGCCCCACTGGACCAAAATTCTTTATGGGGAGCAGAAGGTGGGAGCTCTGGCTTCTGTCATTGCTTCTCCGCTGGACATGGGTGTTGGCAGGGGGATCCACACCCCCAGCCTGTGTCTGTCTGTCCCTAGTGGGGCAGGGCTCTGGGGAGGGGAGGCTCCAGGGCACATGGGTGAGGGCGTCTGCCCAGGGAGGTCAGGGTGGCATCATGGTAGCATCTGCAGCTTGGTGTTTGGAAGGTGGCAGGACATAAAGTGAGACAAAATGATTAGTGAACAGATACCATAAAGTAGGAACAGAGCAGATGAGATTAGGGATCTTGGAGTGAAAGAAAACTAGAAAGTCCATTTTAGGCATCTAAGTGTCCACGACTATGATAATGTTTGTGTGAGTTTGACAGCTAGTGTGAAGCTGGATAAAAATATTGTCTGAGAAAATAGTGTCAGAGTAAAGGGCTAGAGAGTTGGATTAGGGCAGAGAGTAGCTCCTATTCTAGAAAAAATTCTGGGAGCCGGGCAGTAGTGCAGCAGGTTAAGCACACGTGATTCAGGGACCGGCGTAAGCATCCCGGTTCGAGCCCCCAGGCTCCCCACCTGCAGGGGAGTCACTTCACAGGCAGTGAAGCAGGTCTGCAGGTGTCTGTCTTTCTCTCCCCCTCTCTGTCTTCCCCTCCTCTCTCCATTTCTCTCTGTCCTATCCAACAATAACAACATCAATAATAACTACAATAAAACAAGGGCAACAAAAGGGTATAAATGAATATTTATTTAAAAAAATTCTGTGGATAGAATTGACTATTTACATTACCTCCACCCACTGGCTCCAGGGCCCAGATAGATCTTTATATTCAGCACCAGAGCCTGTGCAACCTCAGAGTCTCTATTGGTCTGATTTCGCCGCTCATGGTCACAGCTGGGAGCCGTGCAGGCTGCACCCATTTCAGGACCCGTCTTCCTCGAGTGGCAGGGGAGGCTGACCAGCCTCCCATCACCATGACTGCACAGTTAATAGCAGCCCAAATGTGGAAATAACCCAGATATCCCATGACAGATGAATGAGTAAGAAAGTCGTGGCTTTTATTTTATTTTTCTTCCTTTTGTTGCTCTTGTTTTTTTTAAATATTTATTTATTCCCTTTTTGTTGCCCTTGTTGTTTTATTGTTGTAGTTATTACTGTTGTTGTTGTTGTTGGATAGGACAGAGAGAAATGGAGAGAGGAGGGGAAGACAGAGAGGGGGAGAGAAAGACAGACGCCTGCAGACCTGCTTCACCGCCTGTGAAGCGACTCCCCTGCAGGTGGGGAGCGGGGGCTCAAACCTGGATCCTTACGCTGATCCTTGCGCTTTGCGCCACATGCATTTAACCTGCTGCACTACAGCCGGAATCCCTGTTGCCCTTGTTTATCATTTTTGTTGTTGTTGTTGTTATTAATGTCAGCATTGTTGGATAGGACAGAGAAATGGAGAGAGGAGGGGAAGACAGAGAAGGGGAGAGAAAGACAGACACCTGCAGACCTACTTCACCACCTGTGAAATGACTCCCCTGCAGGTGGAGAGCTGGGGGCTTGAACTGGGATCCTTACGCCAGTTCTTACACTTGGCACCACGTGCGCTTAACCCGCTGCGCTACTGCCGATTCCTGAAAGTTGTGGCTTTTATAGGAACCATGGAATAATATACTGCTGTTAAAAGTGATGGAGTTGTCTCCTTTGCACCATCTCAGATGAAGCTGAAGGAGTCATACTGAGTGACAACAGAAGGATCAGTAATACTGGATGATCTCACTCACAGGCAGAACTTAAGAAACGAGCAGAAACAGAAAATGCAAACTGAAACTTGAACTGAGTTTGGTGCATTGCACCAAAACAACAACAACAAAAAGCCTGGGGCAGGAGGACAGGGGAGGCACTAAGGGGCTTAGGGGCCTTTGTGCTTGATGGTGGAAGAAGACCCAAGTTGGGGATGAGAGGCTTTTGCAGATGTGGGGAGATGTGAAATTGCACCCGGGTGTCAAGAGCTGTACTGTGAACCATGAGCACCCAAATAAAACAGTAAAAAAAAAAATCAGGGAGCTGCGTAGTGGCACAGTGGCTTAAGCGCAGGTGGCACAAAGCGGACCAACATGAGGATCCCAGTTCAAGCCCCCGGCTCCCCACCTGCAGGGGAGTCGCTTCACAGGCGGTGAAGCAGGTCTGCAGGTATCTGTCTTTCTCTCCCCCTCTCGGTCTTCCCCTCCTCTCTCCATGTCTCTCTGTCCTATCCAACAACGACGACATCAGTAACAACAATGATAAACAAAACGGAAAAATAAAAGAGGGGCCGGGTGGTGGCGCACCTGTTTTGAGCGCATATGTTACTGTGCTCAAGGACCCGGTTGGAGCCCCCGGTCCCCACCTGCAGGGGAGGAAGCTTTGCAAGTGGTGAAGCAGTACTGCAGGTGTCTCTCTTTCTCTCTCCCCTACTGTGTCTACCCAATAAATAAAAGATAATAAAGAAAATTAAAAACATTTAAAAAATCAATCCCCACCTGCAGGGGGAAAGCTTCACGAGTGGTGAAGCAAGGCTGCGGGCGTCTGTCTCTCTCCCTCGCTCTCTCCTCCTCTTCTCCTCTCAGTTTTTCCGTCTGTATTCAATAATAAATCATAGTAAGCACGGGACCCACCCACCTATGGGGCCTGCGACCAGTGCACGGACGTGTGTCCAGAGGAGAGACTAAGGAAGGGCATCCGGGCCTCTGCGGCCACAGCTTGGCCTGGGGGAGGAGTGACCGGTCGAGGCCGCGTGGTCGGAGCTTCCCGCAGACTCCACCAGCTCTAGTCGGCTCTGCCCAGGCGGACAGGAGGGACGTGCGGGCACACGGGGGCTTGGCCAGCGCCAGGATGAGTAGCTGGCCACGCGGGAAGGTGTGGGCCTTGCACGCAGGTGCGCACGTGTCCGAGCCGAGGCCGGCACCATGCCCCCCCCCCACCCCCCATCCCATGTGGCCTGGGCCCCAGTGTGAGCTGTGCGGCTCTCCCCACGATGGCCTGCACTCCTATCCCAGGCTCACGCTCTGCCCTCCACCCTCCTCCCTGCAGATCTCAACGAGTGTGGCCTGCAGCCTCGGCCCTGCAAGCACCGCTGCATGAACACGTGGGGCAGCTTCAAGTGCTACTGCCCCAGCGGCTACATGCGCATGCCCGACGGCTCCTGCTCAGGTGGGAGGGGCGGCCGGGGCCTGCAGGGGGCTGAGGGTCTGCAGGGGGCTGAGGGTCTGCAGGGGACTGAGGGTCTGTAGGGGTGGGGCCTGCAGGGGGCTGAGGGTCTACTGGGGTCCTACAGGTGGGTGGGGTGGGTGTTCTGCTGGTGGGTGAGCTGGGGTCCTGCAATTGGGTGGACTGGAGGCTTTGCAGTGGGTGGGCTGGGGTCCTGCTGGTGGGTGGGCTAGGGGACTCTGCAGGTGGGTGGGCTGGGGGCCCTGCAGGTGGGTGGGCTAGGGGACTCTGCAGGTGGGTGGGCTGGGGGCCCTGCAGTTGGGTGGGATGGGGGCCCTGCAGGTGGATGTGAGCCTTGCAAGGTGGGTGGGCTCAGGGTCCTGCAGGGTGGACTGACAGTCCCTGCAGTGTGGGTGGGGGGCCAGGACCTGCAGACCACGGTGAGAGTAGCACACTTAGAAGCAGCGTGCAGAACCAGACCCATCACATAGGCCCCTGGACGCTTTCTTCACAGGCTCCCTGTCCTCTGTTGGCCAGGAGAGGACCTGGTGCTGGCCCCTGGGCTCTGGCTGGATTCCAGGCTCATCTGGCTCACTGAGGCCCTCTCGCGACCTTCCGTTCATTACTCTAGCAGCCCGGGGAGTTGTGTTTTTTTGTTTTTTTTTTTTACTTTTTCTGCCAGGGTCTCCACGCCTGCGCAGATTCACCATGCCTAGCAGACACTCTCTCGTCCACAGAGGCTGAGAGGCCGGCTGGTGGCACACATAGTTAAGCACATGGTTACCGTGCTCATGGCCCCGGGCTGAAGCCCCTGCTCCCCACTTGTCTGTCTGTCTTTATCCACTAATGAGAAAGGCAGAGATAGAAGGGAAGACCCCAGCACCACTGCACAGCATGCGATGCTTCCCTCTGTCTGTTGCTCCCACGTTGGTGCCAGGGCCTCGAACTCTTGTCCACACACAAGGTAAAGCATCTGCTGTCTTGTGAGCGCTCTCTCAGCCCCTGACACAAGACTTATTTAAAAAATTTATTTTGTTGGGGTATTAATAGTTTACAGTAAATACAGTCGTTGACCCATATGTGACATTTCTCACTTTTCTGCAAAACACCCCCATCCCCCGCAGCCTAGGTCCTCCACCATCACACCAGGGTCCTACCCAGAGTCCTTTACAGAGTCCTTTACTCTGGTGCAAGACACCAAACCCAGTCCGAGTTCTGCTTGGCATTTCCCCTTCTGTTCTGATGTCTCTACTTCTGTCTCTGAGTGAGATCAGCCCATCTTCATCCTCCTCTTTCTGGCTGCTATCACTTCAGATGATTCCTTCCAGCTCCGTCCCAGGGAGAAGGTGAGCCTGAGCCCCGGATGTCCTCTTGGCTTCTCCTCCATCAGTTCTGCAGATGCAGTGTCGGGACCCTGGTGGCCGCTGTGGGGTCCCGCCCACCCCTGGGGACTTAGAGCGTTGAGGCTTTTGGGGGTGCTGGCTCCCCAGGCTGAGGGTACCCCCCTTTCAACCCTTCTCTCTTCCAGGTGCCCTGACCTGCTCCCTGGCCAACTGCCAGTATGACTGTGATGTGGTAAAGGGTCAGGTGCGCTGCCAGTGCCCGTCCCCTGGCCTCCAGCTGGCCCCGGATGGCCGCACCTGCATGGGTGAGTGGGGGATCCATACCCCTAGCCATGCCTGCCCTTGTAGAAGCATTAGCTAGAGGGGTGGTCGTGATCTAGAAGCCAGCTAACGTCTCTGTGATATGAGAATGGGCCTCTGAGCCCCCAGCCTGCTGCTATCACAGGGCCCTGAACCCGGAGCCCAGCGAGGCCTCTGGCCTGTGTGCCCGAGGGGCACTTGTGTCACGTGGCAGGTGCGTGGCTTGTGTCTGCAGATATTGATGAGTGTGCCCTGGGCCGAGCCTCCTGCCCACCATTCCGCCAGTGTGTCAACACCTTTGGGAGCTACGTCTGCAAGTGCCAAGACGGCCTGGACCTCGTGTACATCGGGGGGAAGTACCAGTGTCACGGTGAGACCCTAGCGGGGCTCGAGGGTCTGGGGGCTTGGGGGCCTGGGGGCCTGGGGCAGGGATGCCCGAGCAGTGTCCCCCCAGCTGCCTGAACACTGCTTTAGCTCCAGGGGCTATGTAGCTACCTTCTCTCATGCCTTGCTGCTGCTGCTTCTTTTTTAAAATTTCTTAATTGGGGGGTTGTTTTACATTCGACTAGTAATGGTGATAGCGGGCAGCCCTGTCTAGTACCAGCTCTGAGGGGAAATGCTTCCAGTTTTTCACCATTGAGTATGATGTTGGCTGTAGGTTTGCTATATCTATCTATCTATCTATATATATTCCACTATCTTGAGGAATTTTCCATCTATTCCCATTTTTTTTTGTAGCATTTTGATCATAAAAGGATGTTGGATTTTGTCAAAGGCTTTCTCTGCATCTATTGATATGACTGTGGTTTTTGGTCTTGCTTTTATTGATGTGGTCATTCACCCCAAGAAACTGGAATACACATAACTCTTGCCTGGATTGACTTGTGTCTAAGTAAGGTACTTAAAGAGTCCACAGTTGTAGAAATTAACAGTTGTTTCAATATTATTTCAATCTCTGAGTTGGAGCTGTTTAAAGCCTCTTTTGTTCTTTTTCTTCCCTGTAGGCTATGGGAGCCTGAGGGCTTTTAAACTATAAGTAGGCTTCTTAGCTTAATCACTCACTCCTGACCAGGAGATAAAGCAGGGTGGGGGAGAGATAGCACAGTGGTTATGCAAAGAGACTCCCACACCCCAAGGGTCCAAAGCTTCAATTCAGCTTCTCTGCTAAGCCAGGCAGCACTGCTGGGCCCTGTGAGTTTCTAAAACACTCCTGTTTATAGTCTGTAGGTTCTGAGGCAACTATTCACCACGTTCTTATCAGGAGAACAATGTTGAAAGGCTCCCACTGTACAGCCCCACTGCTAGGCCGCTGAGCTGTAGATCTTCTCCTGGGTTTCCTGGTTAGTTCTGTCCCCTGGTGTCAGCACAGGGCCTCCCTGCCACTGCCCCAGATTCTGAGGGCAGCAGCAGTGGACACTCACAGTTGCATTTGGCGAGTCTCAGGGGAGTCCTCTCCTTCCTTCAGCTGCCTTTTTGTTGGTGAAACAGACTGGAGGTAGTATCCCCACTGGTAAACTGCTGGACTGTTGCCATCCACTTAATCTCTCCCTAGGCTCCTCTCTGTCCACGAGCCACATGTGTTTGCACTCACCGGTGATTGGGTGGGTTCCTGGAGTCCTGTCTTGTTGAGGTCCCAGGTGGTCTCCTTTGGTGTTCCTAGTTGACCCGGGAGAGGAGAGGAGAGAAACACGGCTGCTCCAAAATTAATATTTTTTAAATAAAGATTAAAGGGAGTTGGGTGGTAGCACAGCGGGTTAAGCACACGTGGCACAAAGCGCAAGGACCAGCGTAAGGCAGCTCTCCCCCAGGGGCTGGTTTTGCAATGACTGGACCAGCGCCTGTCACCACAGCAGACAAACCGTGGGGCTTGTGTGACGGTGTCTGTGCATCCCTGAGCTCACTTCCAGATTGCTCCTAGATCATTTTTCCTTTCCTTTCCTTTGGCTCTCTCTTGTTTTCACTCTTTCTCCGTCTTTCACCGTCCTTCCTTCCTTCCTTTTAAAAAATATTTACTTATCTTCTTTTTTATTGAGGGATTAATAGTTCACAGTCAATACAGCTGTTGGTCCATGTGTAAAATGTCTCTGTTTTCTGGAAAACACTCTCCCCCCACTCCAGGTCTTCCTCCACCATCAGCACCAGGGCCTGAAACACCCCTCACCCCCAGAGTCCTTTACTTTGCTGCGAGACACCAAACCCAGTCTAAGTTCTGCTTTTTGTCTCCCCTCTTGTTCTATTTTGCAATTTCTGTTCATTATTTATTTGATAGGACACATAGAAATTAAAAGGGAAGGGGTTATATGAAGTGAGAAGGAGAGACACTTACAGAGCTGCTTTGCAGCTCATGAAGCCTCCCCCCTGCAGATGGGGATCGGGGGCTCAAACCCGGGTCCTTATACACAGTAATGTGTGCTCCTAAACAGGTGCACTACCACCTGGCTTCCTTCCTTCCTTCCTTCCTTCCTTCCACAGCAGAATTAGCGCTGGGGCTCAGTGCCTGCAAAATGAATCCACTGTTTGTGGCGGTCCTTTGCTTTCTTCTTTTTCATATAGCGAAGGAAACAGGGAGACAGAGAAGGAAAGAGGCACCTGCAGCTCTGCTCTACAACTCATGAAGTTTCCCCACCTGCATGCAGGGACTGGAGACTTGAACCCAGGTCCTCAATGCATGGTAGCATGTGCACTCTACCAGGTGTGCCACTGGCCAGCCCCCAGAGAGATCCCTTTTTTCTGTCCTCCGAGCCGTGTTGCTTTCCATGAACTAGTTTGCCGCAGGGGTGGCTGTGTCAACAGGTGAACAGGAAAGCAAAAACCTCCAGGAATGGGCATCCTCCAAAGGGCAGAATCCAGCAGACATGCCATGCAGGGGTAGTTAGGATTTCAAATTTTCTGGAGTCAAATATTCACTGAAAACCACAGAGCATGACACGGACGGATTAGAGGGGTGAAGTGTCGGGGGCCCACTCTCCAGGGTGGAATGCACCATTCCTGGGAGATTAAATATTAATTTTCTCAGTGATGATCACCACGGAGAAATATTCCACAATTGATTTTGGCGACCTCTGAAAGTCTCTTCTTAAAAAAAATAAATAAAATTATCTCTTGTGAGAATGTCACACATCAGAAAGGTAGCAGCAACAAATGCTGGAGAGGGTGTGGGGTCAAAGGAGCCCTCCTGCATCGCTGGTGGGAATGTCAGTGGGTCCAGCCCCTGTGGAGAGCAGTCTGGAGAACTCTCAGAAGGCTAGAAATAGGACCTGCCCTATGACCCTGCAATTCCTCTCCTGGGGATAGATCCTAAGGAACCCAACACACCCATCCAAAAAGATCTGTGTGCACCTGTGTTCACAGCAGCACAATGTGTAATAGCCAAAACCTGGAAGCCACCCAGGTGTCCAACAACAGCTGAGTGGCTGAGCAAGCTGTGAACAAGCTAGATACACAGTGGCACCGTGAGAAGAAGTGGTTGCCGGAGGAGTGGGTGATGGTGTACCCAATTGAGCACACACTTACCATGCTCAAGGATCCGGGTTGAAATCCTCCAGGCTCCTACAAGGGGAAGGTGAGGGGTGAAGCAGGTCTGCAAATGTCTCCCACTCCCTCTTTTTGCCTGTCTCCCCTACCCCTTTTGATTTCTCTCTGTCCTATCAAATCGTAGAAGGGGGGAGGAAGAAGAAGACAGCCACTGATTTGGTACATTCATAGAGCTGGCACTTAGCACGCCCCCACCCTCGACCACTCTGGCA
Source organism: Erinaceus europaeus (assembly GCF_950295315.1). Lineage (NCBI taxonomy): Eukaryota > Metazoa > Chordata > Mammalia > Eulipotyphla > Erinaceidae > Erinaceus > Erinaceus europaeus. The sequence goes on along the minus strand of NC_080163.1, from coordinate 202,500,321 downwards.
GCAATAAAAATTAGAAGGAAGAAGAATAGTAGTGCTACTAGCAGTATTAGTAATGGTTTGCCCAAAGCATGCTTCTGTGCTTGTTTCTTTCCCCCCTTTTCTTAAATTTATTTGTGATTAATAGTGGGTTACAGGACTGTAAGATGACAGGGTCAAGTGTCACACCACACACAAAGGTCTGTGTCCCCAGCCCTTCACCTCCCAAAGATCGTCACCAGATCTCACAAGTCTCAGAAACAGTTTGCTGGATTCTATTTTTTTTCCCCAAGTTTGTGTGAATTAGATCACTGGATTCCACATAGAAGTGAAACCATCTGGGGGAGTCGGGCGGTGGCGCAGCGGGTTAAGCGCACGTGGCACGAAGCGCAAGGACCGGCGTAAGGATCCCGGTTCGAGCCTCCGGCTCCCCACCTGCAGGGGAGTCGCTTCCCAGGCGGTGAAGCAGGTCTGCAGGTGTCTGTCTTTCTCTCCCCCTCTCTGTCTTCCCTTCCTCTCTCCATTTCTCTCTGTCCTATCCAACAACGACAACAACAACAATAACTACAACAATAAAACAACAAGGGCAACAAAAGGGAAAAGTAAATAAATGAATATAAAAAACTTTAAAAAAAAAGAAATGAAACCATCTGGTAGCTGTCTTTCATCTCTTATTTCACTAAGCATCATCACCTCCAGTTCCATCCATTTTGTCCCAATGTCATCATTTTTGATGACAGAGTAGTATTCCATGGAGTCTCTATCCTATAACTTCGTCAGCCAGTCCTCTGATGATAAGCATTTTGGCTGCTTCCACTCTCTGGCTGTTGTGAATAATGGAGCTGTGAACACAAGACTGCATGTGTCCCTTCTGATTAGTGCTTGAGTGTCCACTGGAGAAATGCCCAAGAGTGGTGTTGCTGGATTATAAGGTGTTGCTGGATTATAAGGTGTTGCTGGATTATATTTATTTAAGGACTGTCCGTGCAGACTCCCAGGGGGGGCTGCGTGTGCCTGTTTCTGTACCTCTTGATCTTTTGGGGTGGGGGGCCACCCTGTTCTGACAGCCTTCGTATGCCTCCTGCAGACATTCCCAGAGTCCTGGTCGAGCCCTCGGGCCCCATTCCTGGCCCCAGAGGGAACGGCAGTGCGTCCAAGGGAGACGGCGGCCAGAGCAACCGGATTCCTGATGTGGGCAGGACGCAGTGGCCCCCGAGGACTCCCTACATCCCTCCCGCCACCGTCCCCACCAGCAGGCCCACCGCCAAGCCAACGGCACCCCCCACGCCACCCCCCACCCCACGCCCCACCCCGAGGCCCACGCCTCCTCCACCCCCACCCCTGCCCACCCACCCTAGGACCCCCCCACCGCCACCGCCCACGAGGGGCAGACCCACCCCCAGGATGAGCACGGCTGCCCCGGCCACCACTGTCCCGGCCACCACCTCCCCCGGAGGCGGCACCATGGACAACAGGATCCACACGGACCCCCAGAAGCCACGGGGAGACGTGTTCAGTAAGTGGCGGGGGGGGGGGGGGGCGTTCTGTGTGCAGGGTGTCACCAGGGGTCAGTGGCGTCCAGGTGGCTCTGAGTCCACCCAGGACCTCGTCCTGTCCTTCTCCAGTGCCCCCGGTCACCGCTGGCTCGCTGTGGACGCTGCTTGGTGTCTCTGTGTCGCGGGGGTGCGCACCCCTGGCATTTGCTTCTTGTATTTGATTGTTTGACTAGGCGTCACACCTTCCATCCTGTGTGCTTTCTTCTCCTTCCCCCCACCCCTTCTTCCTTCTTCTTCTTCTTTTTTGCCTCCAGGGTTATTGCTGGGGCTCAGTGCCTGCACCATGAATCCACTGCTCCTGGAAGCCATTCCCCTCCCCTTTTTTTTTTTTTGCCCTTGTTGTTGTAGCCTCGTTGTGGTTATTATTGTTATTGTTGATGTCGTCATTGTCGGATAGGACAGAGAGAAATGGGGAGAGGAGGGGAAGACAGAGAAGGGGAGAGAAAGACAGACACCTGCAGACCTGCTTCACCGCCTGGGAAGCGACTCCCCTGCAGGTGGGGAGCCGGGGACTTGAACCGGGATCCTTATGCCGGTCCTTGCGCTTTACACCACGTGCGCTTAACCCGCTGCGCTACCGCCTGACCCCCTCCTTCCTCCTTCTTGCTATCTTTCTTCCTTTCTCTTTTTCCCTCTCCCCCTCCTTTCATTATTATTATTACTATTATTGTTGTTGTTGTCTGGGGCTTGGTACCAGCACTAGGAATTCACTGCTCCTGGTGGTCATTTTTTTTTTTTAATGTTCAAAGATTTAATTATATCCTGTAGCAACTGAAAATAAGATCGTGTTGATAACAGAAAACATCTTTTGTACTTGTGTTACACATATTTATTTTGTTCAGAGGAAAAATACAATTTTACATAAGATGTTCCATAAATAGAGTAGTGTGTTTTGACTAATATTCACGGATTCAGAGAATTTTCAATAAATTTTACTGTCGATGTATTTAGCAGCATCTTAATTGTGAGGCACAGCTCTCAGCCATGTGTCTCTGGTGAGGTTGATCTTAGCAGGTACCTTTGGTCACAGGACCTCCTAGCAGAATTAACTCCAGGTCTGCCCCACAGTGGAGACTTGCTTGTTAGCAAGCATTTATTATTATTAGTTTATTTTTAAATTTTTTATTTATGAAAAGGAAACATTGACTGAACCATAGGATAAGAGGGGTACAACTCCACACAATTCCCACCACCAAACTCCATGTCCCATCCCCTCCCCTGACAGCTTTCCCATTCTTTATCCCTCTGGGAGTATGGACCCAGGGTCACTGTGGGATGCAGAAGGTGGAAGGTCTGGCTTCTGTCATTGCTTCCCCGCTGAACATGGGTGTTGACAGGTGGATCCATACTCCCAGCCTGCCTCTCTCTTTCCCTAGTGGGGCAGGGCTCTGGGGAAGCAGGGCTCCAGGACACATTGGTGGGGTCTTCAGTCCAGGGAAGCCTGGCCGGCATCCTGCTGGCATCTGGCACCTGGTGGCTGAAAAGAGAGTTCACGTACAGAGCCAAACACACTGCCTTTAGATTCATGATTAATCAACAATTTGTTTGGCTCCTGCTCTTTAATGCAAACCCAGTTCGACTTTGGGTTTGTTTTTTTTTTCCCCTGAGCCTGACATCTGATATGCAGGTGGATCCAAGCCATTGTCTGTGGAGATGATGTCATGGCTGGAAAAAGGACCAGAAAGCTGGATCAGGGAAGGGAGCAGCTCCCTAATATGGGAAAGGGGTATAAACATTGTTGACTGTAAACCCCATCGATTTGATGTGATCTGGGCCCCATCTTCAGCTTCTGGTGGCCATTTTTTCCTGTTTTTATTGGTTAGGACGGAGAGAAATTGAGAGGGGAGGGAGAGACAGTTTGGAAAAGAGCTGGAGACCTGCAGACCTGCTCCATTGCCTGCAGGTGGGGAGCCGGGCCTGCAGCCTGGATCTCAGTATCCTGAGCACTTAACAGAATTGCACCACCACCCACCCCTTTTTTATCTCCCCCCCTCTCTCTCTGTCTCTTTCTACCTCCCTCTCTCTTCCTGTCTTTCTCTGTCCTTCTCTCTCTCCCTCTCTTTTTCTCTGTTTCTCTTTCTACCTTCCTCTCTCTTCCTCTCTGCCTTTCTCTCTCTTCCTTTCTCTCTTTCTTCTTCTCTCTGTTTCTCTTTCTACCTCCCTCTCTCTTCCTCTCTGTCTTTCTCTGTCTTCCTTTCTCTCCCTCTCTCCCCAGAGGTTTTCATTCAGAGGTACCATTTTAGAAACATGACACTGGAGAACCCCAAGACCAGAAGCCAGGACCCTGAGCCCTACTTGCACCTCAGGCTAAAACTTCAGAGACGGGGGCTGCGTGGTGGTGCACCTGGTTAAGCGCTCGCATCACAGGGCACAAGGACCCGGGTTTGAGCCCCCTGGTGGCCGCTGGCAGGGGGGAAGCTTTGTGAGTGGTGAAGCAGGGCTGCAGATGTCTCTCTCCCTCTTGATTTCTGGCTGTCTCTATCCAATAAATAAAGATAATTAAAAAACAAATAAAAATAAAATAAAACTTTTGAGATGCTTGCTGGTTGAATCAAGGGGTTGAGGAGATGGACACACACACCAGCGTGTCGAATAAGAAACATCGAAAGCCTGTTTGCAGGGGCACACAGGGTGAGAGTTAGTGCCGACCCCCAGGGCTCTGTGGTGAAAGCCTCTGGCCTGGCAGCAGGCATCCCTGCGTCCACACCC